>NC_143486.1:55899799-56085802 GCF_027475165.1 Benincasa hispida
TGTCGATACAAATACCTTATCTTCCTGAGGATCATAAAGGAAACAACCTTTTGTCTCTTTAGGGTAACCTACAAATAGGCATATCTTTGAACAGCGTTCCAACTTCTTAGGATTTTGCACCAACACATGTGTTGGGCATCCCCAAATCCTGAAGTTATGTAAACTACCTTTACGTCCTCTCCATAGCTCATAAGGTGTTTCGGAAACACTTTTTGAGGGAACGATGTTCAAAATATACGTCGTAGTCTTTACTATGTGTCCCCAAAAAGAACTTGGCAACTGAGCATAACTCATCATATATGAACCATGTCTAACAAGGTTTTATTTCTCCTTTTTGCCACACCATTTTTGTTGGGGTTTGTCAGGTGTTATGAGTTGAGACTGGATTCTGTGTTCTATCAAATAGTCCTAGAATTTTAAGTCCATATACGCACCACCTCAATCTGATCCAAGTGCTTTAAGCCTTTTACCTAATTGGTTCTCAATCTCAGCCTTATATTCCTTGAACTTTTCAAGTGTTTCAGACTTATGATGCATTAGGTAAATATGACCATACCTTTAATAATGATCAATGAAGTTGATGAAATATTCATACCCTCCTCTAGCTTTAACATTCATCGGACTGCAAAGGTCTGAATGTACCAATTCTAATGGTTCTTTGGCTCTAAGACCTTTTCCAAAAAAAAAAAAAAGATCTTTTTAGTCATTTTACCCTCAAGACAACATTCACATGGCAGTAATGAACTGTCTTCTAACTGATTAAATGACCGTTCTTCACCAATCTTTCAATCATGTTGAGATTTATGTGACCAAGTCTCAAGTGCTAAAGATAGGCATTTGGAGAAACTTTCCTTTTCTTATTTTGAGTCTCAACTATTTTAAACGTCTCTATATTCAAAACGACTTTTACCTTAGATGGTTTTAACATGTACAAGTTATTTTTTAGTTTTGCAGAACAAATTTTGATATATTTCGAAGTAATGAACACTTCATTATTTTCAAAAGAAACTTTGTAATTTAATTCCAGTAAACATGAGACAGATATTAAATTCATTTTCATAGAAGGGATGTAATGAACATTTTCAATTAAAATGTACCTATCTTCTATAAATAACTTCATATCTCTCAATATTTTAGCTGAAACAGCCTCCTCGATTCCTACCTTAAAGGTTGCTTTGCTTTCTGTAAATTGTCTCCAGGAATTTATTTCCTGAGAGAAAATAAAGATATGATTAGCGACACCTAAATATTATCTAGATCTTCTTATCGTTTTCCACTAAGTATGTTTCGATGACAAGTAAATTGTATTTACTATGTCATTCAATTATTGCATTCTCATCTATATAATTCAAAACTTTAGATGTGTTGGGAGATAAAGGACATTCCTCTATTAAAACATGTTTCGAATCATCATTTGCTAATAATTTACATGTTGAATTGTTATTACCGTTAACTAATGCGGAAATGAATATTTTAGAAGAATTCAACATGCTGAAATTTTAAACAAATTCTTGTTAGTAAAATACAACTAGATCCAAATCAAGTTTTAGCAAAAAGTAATAATGTACCCATAATCATTATTTTTTTGCAATGATATTATAGTAAGTCAAAATAAGTGTTACCGAGGGGCAGTCATATACTCCTTCACTAAAGCAAGACATTCTTGACTAAATACTATATTGAGAATAATTCTTATTCCTATAGTCATTTAGTTACCATTTTCAGTCAAAAATTACTAACACTTAGTAATTTTGTAAGTGTAACTCTCCATTTTTAGACTTCAGAGGTCGGCCCCAACGATTATACAGATTGAAGAGCCAAGGTTAGGAATGGACTTAAGAAATCTTATCCATTTATGGAGTTTGAGTTGTTTCGAATCCTATGTTACAATCTTCCGAGAGGATAGTCGTTGCTAAATGACTAGTAGGGGCCGCCTAAAGCTAACCACTAGGTGCAACATAGGAATCGCACGGTCCAAACCAACGAAAGAGACTACAGGACACATTGACACATATCTTTCACCCACTTACTATGAACCACTTCCCCCATGCACCTTGATCTTGACCCATACAAACACTTTACGAATGGGGCAGTCGAGGTATAATCGACATGAAGTATTGCATAGACCTCATGGTGTTAACTTTCTAGGGACGTTAGAGTTGAAATCAATATATCACATATTTGATTTTACAATGAACAACTTCTCCTTATTCACCTTGATATTGACTCATGCAAACACTTTCCGAATGGAGATCACTCCCAGGGTGACACAAAATGTCGCATGAACCTCACGGTGTGAACTCTTTAAGGACATGAGAATTAAAATCAAAACATTGTATATTTGATTTTACTGTGAATAACTTCCCTTATTCACCTAGATTTCGATTCATGCAAATACTTTTCAAATGGAGGACACTCCCAAGGTGACACAAAGCGAAGCATGAATCTCGAAGGGAACTCTTAGGGATGCGAGAGCTAAAAACAACATATCATATATGTTATTAATCTCCCACTGAAGTGTTCTAACAACATATCATATACGTTATTAAATTCCCACTGAAGCATTCTAAGAACATATCGTATATGTTATTAAACTCCCATTGGAGTGTTCTACTAATTGTTTGGGTATATTTATACTTAGGTTTATTTCAGCTAATTAAACAACCCTAAGTCTGTGTGGTTTATCCAAGTATAGTGATAAATCATTTTATTACCTCACACCACCCACGTACGCTTATAAAATCGGTTATCAATGCTTAATTATTCGGCCATAATCCCCAGATAGAAGGTGTTCCGCAGACCGTCAACTTAAAAACCTACAGGCTTAGACAGAATTATATACCAGTTGAGTTTTTGACCGTGTTTTATAAGATAACGACCTATTTTAACTATTAAAACAAGTGTTTAACCTATGTGAGCATGCAACTTATCTTTGTTATGGATTTTAATGTCTAATTAAATTTTATAATAACTTATAAAAAAAGACATGCTTTGTATTCATAACATTCAACAAAGGCATTCAACATTTAATATAAAACTTATATTAAGCAAAAGAAACCCTAAACATGCGTATTGTATATTATAACTCTTTATAACATATATCCAATACATGTAACATACTTCCTATGGTGAGATTTTAAATCTTCATGGCAAATAATATGCAAAAAGATGTTTTCATTTAAATATAAGCATCACATGCATAAATATTTAAACAACACTAATATTGTTCAACTTTTGCATCCTAAGCAAGCAATAATAACTAAATTATTACAAAACAAGTCAAAAGAAGCTTCAAAATGGTTTTGGACTGCACGAACTGATCCAAACCACCCGAACTAAACCTCCAGACCTTCAAAGATGCTGAATCGGTCCAAGGATGGCTGAACAGTACCAGAATGGTTGAAAACCGGTCAAACCGGACCTTCCGCGCGAACTGACTCATGGATGCATGCGTTGTTGGGCTGGGATGAGCAGCGTTGCAACACTCTAAGGGCAGCGTTGCGATGCTGCCTGGCAGAAGCACTCCTTCCAGTTTCTGTTGCTGACCTTACTTGTTTCAATCCTCAAATTACAATCTAATTTCGACTCTGTTAACTCCAAATAAATTAGATACTCTAGAACACACATATAAGCTCATCAATCAAGAGCCAATTAAAAATTTAACTTAGGAATCAAAGAGAAATCTAATGCCAAAGTTGATTGAAGCACATATCAATCCCTAAACATGCAATCAAAGAAATTCACCCACCAAACTCAAATTAATGTTAATTGAGTGCTTAAATCATACTCTAATACCAATTGATGGAATGTATAAGCATGCAGTGAAAGTAATCAAAACCAATAAGCACTCTAATTACATTTAATTTGAGTTCTAAAAGCATGCAAAACATATTTTTTAGAAGAGGGTTTCAAGAACAACATACCTTTGTTGAATTCTTCCAATTGCAAGCTACTCTTCACGAATTCTCAGCTTCAAATCTTCAGTGAACCACCAAGAGATCTTATCTACTATTCTCAACCTTGAATTTTAATGGTGGAACTCAAGATTGAAGTGAATTGTGAAGGGGTTGAGTGCTTGAGAGAGAATTTCAGAGATTTTCTCAAAATTCTACAACTCTCTACATTATCTTAGAAAAATGAAAGTTTATGTTCATTAATCCCATGCAAGCACTGATAGCACAAACCAATTGACACTTCAATTGGATGGTTTTAGTGGGCTAGACGCTGTTTTGAGAAAAAGACACATCCAATTTGTAAAAATTGGATTTCTTCACTACCAATTCTAATTTTTTATTTTTCATTTTAATTAATTCAAAATTAATTAAACTAAAAAATCAATATTCAGTTCCTGAAATTGAATGAGAAATGGAAATTAATTTTATTTTAATTAATTAAATAAATTTAATTAATTATATAATAATTTAATATCATATATTAATTTAATCAAACACCTAATTTTGAACATGATTCCTATTCATGTAATTAATATCTAAATTAATATTAAATATTATAAACTCTCCAACTTCGTTTAATTTTAATAAATTAAATGTTTAATTATATCAAATATAATTATTCAATCCCTAATTGCAATTTGAATACTTTAATTTAAAAACCCTATATTCAATTTGAACATTCCAAATTGAAATTCAATTTGAACACTTCAAATTTGAAATCATTTCAAACTCACTTAATTTATTAATCCAAGGTGTTCATGTTTTACAAGCTAGTAGAGGGACCTTATGGACTTATAGATCATGAGTTCCAACGATTTGAGATTAATTGGTTAAACCCTTTAGACCGAATTAATAAATATTCTTTAACTACCGAGTCACACCACTATAGCTTGATAGTTGCACTCTCCTCACTGTAGATATATTTGTCACACCCCCTCCCAGTTTACCCTCTTAACCCGTAAGGGGATGTGACGACAGTAGTTACCAACCTACTCGCCAACACTTACTGCCTAACTTGCTTATATATAACTTGAACCAACAAAAGCAACTTAATTACAAACTCAGAAACGACAAACAAAACATACATCCAAAAATAACACAAGGACAGATACAATGGGTCCCAAAAACATATTCACTAGTCTCGGACTCCTCTCACAACATGTGTACATTAATTACAAGCTTTAACTTAAGTTTCTCCTTCCTAGCCGAGTCTTGAGTGGCAAGCAGCAACAGGTTCAACCTCGGGGAATCTGACCGCTACCTGGGGAAAAAGAAAAACATTGAGAAAAAGGTGAACTGGTTGCCTAGTGATTGACTTATAGAAAAACAGTTCGTCTCACTCCTTTCATACAAATATTAAACATGTAAACATGCTAAAATTAGTCTCAAGAAACTTTTGTAGAAACATACATTAAACATAACATCATATTTTGTACATATTAACACACTTTAGTTGAGAACGAGCATTCGTAGCTCAAGCTCTCAACATCCATTCATGGTCATGAGACCCATACTTCAGTCCCATTACAATGAACTGTGGCTAGGAGACCCATACTTCGGCCTCTCATATTGAACTACCTATGTGCACGTAGAGTATACTAAGTACCGTCAACACCTTAGGTACTTCCTTGGATACCTTCTATCCCTTTAATATCTGGCTTACTAGAATCATACCATTCATAGAATACATGTGTAAATAAAGCTTTAGGCATAGCATTTACCTAGCTCTCACCATAAAAGCATTGTCACATTTCAACACACATGCTTCATGAAATATAAGCATTTAGCTTTTACAATACTTTAACATTTAGCCTTGACATGCACTAGAACTAGTAAAACTTATTTAAATAGCTTGGAACATCATACTCAAGAAATGCTATGAATTCTTTAATATCATACATATATAAACTTTAGTTGCTTGGAAAAACATATAAACCTTAACATGAAATTCATTTGGAATGCATGATCTTTTATATATAAAGTTTTGAGGACATTTAGTCACTCACGAGTCTTTAGGTTTGTTTTCTTAGGCTTCATAGGTTTCTCCAATGGGCATTGCTCCTACACACAAGAATAATAATTTAACTACTACCTTGGTCTCCCTTTTGAGACTACTCTTTTTAAACCAAGCTCACATCTATTCCTTTCGCTTTCAATTCTTCGTAACTTACCTTAGGTCGTCGGGTACTTAGTGATGGAATACAAAAACATGCAACAGAAGCAAATAGAATCAATAAGCACTCTAATTACATTTAATTTGAGTTCTACAGCATGTTATTTCATAAATTCAAAAGAGGGTTTCAAGTAGAACATACCTTTGATGATTTCTCCCAAATCCAAGCTGCTCCTTCATAAAGGGCAGAAATGCATGTTATCATAGTGCTAAGTTCTTAAACAATGTTGGATTACGGTGATAGAATATGATAAATTGTGTCCATTAAGCATAAATTCCATACTTTTGCAGTCGCAAGTGTCTAACGCATTAGAGCAGGTGATCTTTATATTTTTGTGCAGAATAATGCGTTAACGCAATGCGAAGAATACGATCATAGGAATACATTGGTCGAGCGCTACTTTACCGCAAGACTTTGTGTTGATCATGCTCGCAAACATTCACCCAAGTAGAATCACCGCAGCACAGTGGGTGCATCCAAACGAAAGGACAATTAAGATCGATGGGACAAAAAGCTGAAGGTAGTCGGATCCAAATTAAGATTGACAGCCGATAACGGTCACAAAGTACATCCAGCTTTATCGGTGACAATTATCCTGCGTGTTCAGTCAGAAATTAAAGTTATCCCATCTGTACAGCCAGGAGAGAGAAGCCGCCTTTCACCTTTGATGCCCTATAAATACCAAGTGCAACCTTCAAAGAAGGGGTTAAGCAGTCGATTACTTCATCACCTTTACAAGTTCACACCTCTATTCATAGTTTTCTTTTCCATTTACGGCAGAGCTAGAGAATAGTGGTGACGCCGGAGATCGTCCAAGGCAGCTCGAGAGAGAACCTTGGGGCGTAAGAGTAGAGAGCGGGCTGACTCTCGCGAAAGCGAGAATATCTTTAGAGCACGAGTAGAAACAGTGTAACGTCTGGTGGCAAGAAATTGTTTTAGGCTCTTTACTATACTTGCATTGTTATTCTGGACTTCATTTTATATCTATTCAATGGAAGTTCTATTTCTACATCTGCTCTCTCTCTTAATACGCATGAGTAGCTAAACTAGTTGAATAGGTTGAAAAGAACTAAGCTAACATGATCTAGGAAGTTCATTGCTTGCGATTGTCTTGTTTTATATTGTGTGAAATACCCCTTTAGAGTTACTCGAGAGAGAATCTAAAGAAAGAATCTAATGTCTCAAGAGAGCTAGGATAGAATCTAGACTCGAAAGAGCAAAATTAGGCTTGCATAAACAAGAGATAGGGACTTAGAGATAAGCTCTATTTGTCAACTTGCATCACAGGCATCCTAGGAATAGGAATGATATTATGTGGTCGCATATTTGTATGAATGTCATCCCATAATTAGAGATAGAAGTTTATGTGTAAACCCTGTAGACTTATCGCATATTTATCGCATGCGTTCTAGCTTTAGAAACCGTAGCATTCATGCCGAGAGGTGGTTTACTATTGTATGCATGTTGCATGATCGCAAAGCATGAACGCATCCTAGGGAGTGTTAGCCGAATCCCTTCTCAACCCGTTCATCGCATATTCATCGTATTTCCCGTTCACTAACTCTTTGAAAACTCTGCCGCATTTATTATTATTTTCATCAACGCAACAACAACCCAACACTACTATTTATTTGCTTACCACAAAGTTTTCATAAATATTACCAACATAACTATTTTCACAAGTCCCTGTGTTCGACCCTAGACTTACCAGGAAACTCAGAGGAATTTACACTTGGATTCCGCTGTGGTAACTTGAGTGCACAACGCTATCCATCAACACATATCATCCATAATTCCACATTTAATAAAACCAAGCATCACTCCTCACTCCAAACCAGTTCTAAATTGACAGTAAACTACCAAGAGATCTTCTCTACTATTCTTAACCTTGAATTTGAATGGTGGAACTCGAATTTGAGTGAATTTGGTGAAGGATATTGAGGGTTCTTGTGAGGAAGAAGATGAAGTAGCAGAAACAGCTTTCAGCTCAAGAACCACTAACTTCTTCTTCAAAATTGAGAGTTTTATATTTCTTCAGCATGCAAGCATTCCTTAACCATCAAATGGCCAGAACCTACTTCTCAATTCAAATGGGATTTGTATGTGCTTGTAGGAAGAACACCTTCTATTCAAGGTGTTTTGTGGGCAAAATCCATATAATCCACTTTTTCCAATTTTTCCATTTCAATAATCAATGATTAAAAAATTAATCAAAAATATCAAAATTAAATTTAAAATTGGAAATTAATTTGAATTTTATTAATTAAACATATTTAATTAATTAATCAACTTAATATAAAATATCAAATTAATCATACATTAAATTTAAACATGAATCTAATTCATGTAATTGATATTTAAATCAATATTTATATATCATAAACTCTCCAATTTCATTTAATTTCAATAAATTAAATGTTAAATAATTATATTAAATATAACTTATACAAACCCTAATTTCAATTTGAACATTTCAAATTGATATCATTCCAAATTCTCTCAATTTACTAATTCAAGGTGTTCATGTTTTACGAGCTAGTAGAAGGGCCTTATGGACCTACACATCATGAGCTCCAACGATTAAGATTAATTGACTATAACTTTTTAGACCAAATTAATCCGTATCCATTAACTATCAAGTCACACCACCATAGCTCGACAATTATACTCTTCTCGCTGTAGATATATTTGTGTCCACATGATTTAACCATAACTAGTAAGTCGACCCTTCACAGGTTGTTCGTAATAACGGCTAAGTCAATATGTTGTTTTACCCCCGATATTACGTCTTGTTCCTTAAGTTCCTACTGATCTTCTAATAAATAATTGATTTGTGATCCAGTCACAAAACTAGATCCCTCTCAGCTCAATGAGAGGGTAGGGCCCATTGTTCAAGACCTGGATTTAGTACTTAAGAGAACAACCTTTCTCCTATCCCTAAATCGGGTAGGCGTGAATTCCGTCTTGCACCCTGTTGAGCCGACACTGTTGAGCCAACACTCACCTATGCAAGCCTAAGGATAATCCCGAATAAACAAGAGTTCATAGTTAAATCAGAATTAAGATTGAGTTACCTAGGTCATCTAGGGGAAATAGTCAGTCTTATACAGTAAACAACGTTAAAAAATAAGAATGACTTATTTCTTAGTCCGATCTTATGCAAATTCATTGTATAGGACACCCCCACTCCTCATGACAATACAGAATCTGGATCACTTCGTTTGTAGTATCTTTACAACAACTTTTAACAACTACAAAGTAGGCGCATCCAATAGTGTTACCTATCACACCCTGCCCCAAATCACCCTCCAAGCCTAAGAAAGGGCGTGATTGACAACAGTTATCAACCCTTTTGTTGACACTTACTGCCTAATAACTCTTGCAGAAATAACTCTGATACCAATGAAGAAATTCAACAACCAACTGATTAAGTAGGCCCATTGTATTACAACTATGTAGCATTTATACAATTCAAAGACTTAAAAACAAAGTTTACAACAACAACTGTAAAACCCTCCGGAACTGTAATTGTGGCTTGTGGCAAATCTTAATCTTAGCAGCACCCTGGAACTCCTCACCTTCCGCTACCTGATCATACCAAACATATAAGCAATATCTTACAAGCATAGCAATCAGATAAACATATATCCCTGATCATGCCAATTTAATATTATCCCCTATATATATTTACCTATATATAGTAATTATATCAACAATACAACATACCATAACCACTCACCTTGGTTGGTTAGGAACTTTCCTTTCCGAAGTTCCTTAGGTTTCCTTGGTTTCCCTTTTGAACCCTAAATTCAAGATTCAAATATCAGCTTAGATTACTCATAGTTCCAGACCTTATTTTAAGATACTTACTTCTGAAAACATGTTCTAAAATTTCTCAGGAAGCTTACCATAAAATCTTAGCTCATAACTTCTCGTGGTTTGTCCGGAATCATAAAAAACTTAAGACTGGCCCAGCTTACTCGACAGCTCGACCCTTCTGTTTTTTCTCCATTCTCTAGCCCGATTCATTGGAGCTTCTTCTCCAGAAGCCCCACCATGAAAACTAGACTCTTTTAGCTTTCAGATGGATTTAGAATCACATCAAACGCACGAGTATTCTGGGAGAACTCCTCGCTCCAAGTTGATGCTACTTTCCAGACTTCACTGTCCAATGCGTCCTCTTTGAACTTCTATGTCCAACGCATGGATTTTTCTCTAACGCAAGGTTTTCTCAACTTTCCCACTCTTCTTAAATGTATTTTGAGTTGTGATCTGAAGAATGAAGTCTTTGGTCCTATTTATAGGCGTCCGAGATTGCTCCATGGCCGATACCTCCTACTTGACCGCATGACCAAGTGTCTCTTCCTTACACCATCAACGCAATCTTTGCATCAGCACAACCCAATGTTTCTTCTTCTCCTTTCTCCAACACATGGCCCTTAACTTTGTACGTCTTCTTTTGCTGCCACCTCTTTTACTTAAGGCTTAAGAGTTCTTCCTAACAAGACACATGTCCGGATGACATCTACCATGAGTTCATCCTTCATATGCGCCCACAAACTCTTGGATGTTCAACGCATCACTTCCATTTTCCTTCCTTCACCCGCATGCCATCACCAACAACCTTTCCAACGCATCAACACAACTTCTTCCAACACATTGGTCCCTTCCAATGCATCAACACAACTTCTTCCAACGCTTTGGTCCCTTCCAACGCATCAATACAACTTCTTACAACGCATTGGTCCCTTCCAACGCATCGACACAACTTTCTATATTTAGCCAAATTTCCAAATTTTCCCTCCTTCCAACGCATCCCACACAACATTCTATACTTAGCCAAATTTCCAAATTTTCCCTTTGCCCAAGTACTCTTTCCAGGATCTTGTGGCCAATGCATAGCAATGCCTAGTCCAACACTTAGTCAATTTTCAGGGATTTAAGCTTAACTCAAAGCTACTCACATAGCAATGCCTAGTCCAACACTTAGTCAATTTTCAAGGATTTAAGCTTAACTCAAAGCTACTCAAGGAAAATCTATTCAACACTTAGAAATTTCCTTTTTCTTCAACATAGGATTTAACTTTCTCCTAGTTAATCCCTTAATCACTTGCTTAAGTAGGAAAAATGGAAATCCGGGTTTCACATTACCAGAATAAGGTACCCAACCTTAATCATGTACTATAGACCATTTTGGCTATTTACTAGAACTTGATTCATCTCTATGTTTCTACATAGAGTTCAAGTATTCATATAATGGCCATGGATCTTAGTTTATTAGATTTAGACTTAATGAATGCAATTAATAGATTCGATACCTTTATTGAAGAAATGTTGAATAACATCTTTTATTTGATCATAGAATATGTTTAATTTTTACAAATTACGAGTTTTAGGACATAAAACACAATACTTAGTCGAATTTAAAAGGCTTAAACTTCAGATGGTCGCGGATGGCATGCAGAAATGCATGTCATCTTAGGCATTTTATTTAGAATTATGAGGGCTGGTAAGCATGGTATGCGGCAATTATGTTAGGAAATCATAAGAAATTACGCTTGCGGCGTTCAACATTAAGAATCTCAGCTATCCCACTATTATACGTTATTATGCGTTCAATTGTCTATTTTTGTAGCTAATGCAGGAGTGGACGCAAACGCGGAAACTGGACTGCCGCATAGATGACCGCATGCGGAGAAAACTCTCCATCGCAAAGGCGAACGCGTTTGATCAACGCATGGGTGTTGCGGTAATCAGCCGCATGCATCCATCGCATGGGAGTTGCACTCGCCAAGCGATTGCGGTCAAGAAGTTGCAGTATCAAACCATGTGGTCACTACATGATTGCGGCTACACGATAACGCATGATAAAGGGGTCAACCCAAGGTTGGTAGAATAAACGCATCAACACATCTACCTTAGGGGAATTAAAAGATGATGTTGACATTTCACCTACCACGCTGTTAGCAACAAAGAATCAGAAAGGACTAAACGCGCCGCGAATGTTAGAATCAGAGCAGTCCATTAATGCTGTCGGTGATTCAAGCTCTATATAAAGAAGCTGAGGAGCAGAATTCCAACTTATCCAGGGTTTATCCCTACGATCCAGACTAATGCATGAGAAGAAAGATTGAGAGTTCTTCATCTCCTTCCTCCATTCCGAGTGACGACCGGAGCCTTCGACCGGAGCTAGATCTCGGGAGAGTCAGCTTCATGTAACTTGTAAAGACATAGATGTATCTTCTATTGCCATAAACTTGACAACATACAATGTATTCTAATCTTATGTCATACAACACATGGATGAATGATGAATTTATTTACTTCATGCGATACTACTTCTAGATATGCATTATTAATGAATGCTCTTGTAGTATGTTGTGCGTTGTCACAAGTTTCCTTGCGTTGGAACCAAGTATAATTCCACCGCAAGTTTCTAGGTGTGATCCGAGGTCGAACACAGGGACTATTTTAGGTTATTGCATTACATTTATGATATATGCGACCGGGGGTTTTCAATTTATAAAAAGGTTGTGTGTACAAGTATTTAAAATGCAATAAAGTAAATTTAAGCGATAAAAATGCGATAATAAGGTAAATTACGGTAAAAGTAAAGTGCGATAAAATAAACCTAAGCTATGATGATACAAGATACAGGTTACATTATACAAGATACTGAGGTTGAGATTGTCTGTGAAGATTATACAAAGATCGTGTTATGCGGTGGCAAGGCTTATGTGTGAAGCAGAAAGAGAAAGGATAATTAATATAAACATCGCAAGTTCCTTAATTGCGTTAATGATATAAGCACGGTTCCGCTTTCCTTTGGCGTACACCTCTCGGTGATCGGTCGTGTTTCCCACATCTCTGTGGTGAAACAGGGATGAACGTAATGAATGCAAGGTTGCTTCCATCTCTGGAAGTACTTCTCACTTTAGTTAACGCATTCTTCTAACCTTCTCTCAACAGATCAGAATGGCATCTTCACTTCTGCTCTCATAAGTGAAGATGTCGTCTAGCATGCCTTAACCAAACACATTTATCTCTTTAGCACAGATTAAGTTACTTGTTTAATTCATATTAATCACTAAGGGATTAAGAAAACTTCATGGAGAAAATGATGAATGGAGGAACGGAAGTAGATAGAAAAGTGGAAATGACAATGATCAAGACATTCAATAATACTATTTAGCACCTGATACATGATTGTGAATGAAGAGATTAAGAAAATGAAATACAATTGATGAATGAGAGTTAAAAACAAATACAAATGAGCATCAACGTCTTGGTATAGATCTGGAATGGAGATTTTGCTTGCCAGAGTCGATGGAGTGAACGGAAGGATGAGCTTCTCTCTCAGGCTTACTCGACCGGTAGAAGGGATCTAAGCACAGCACTTCACAGTGGGGATTTGGCAGAATTGCGCTGAGACTCACCTCTTGGTCTTATCTCTTTTCTTCCCAGATTCTTTCCGATCAGCACTCAGATCAGCCTCTCTCTCAATAGCCTAGTATCAATTCTCCCATATCAAGTATATCTTCAGTGAGTTCTGTGAAGGTATTTATAGGCTGAGAGCTTTGACTCTCTTACTTGTGGTCTCCACTTTATTGTTATGGAAATTTCGAAAATGGTGGAATAAATATTCCTTCTGTTATGCAATCAGTCCGTCGAATATGCACAACGGTTAACTGTACATGTGTCACAATCCTCCGCATTTTCGTTGCTCATTTGCATCTTTTGATTGTGTGTCCGCATGCGGTGTTGTTTATATTACCGCATGCGGTTGAAGTTCAGCTCTGGATCGACTGTCGCATTGCGTCGTCATTGCGTTGATCATCTCTTCATTATTGATTGACGGGTGCAATGCGATGGAGGTTCGTTATTCAATTTCTCTTTGAGCTTTGATCACAAGCGGTGACTTGATTTCCTGCAAAACAGAATAGAAATATCCTCTTCTACCATCTTGATGGTGTCAATGGGTGTATTTGCGATAATTTATAATTATTGTATTTCTTAGCTAATTTTCATACAATCGACACATATTTTCTCTCTTTTGGCCGCAATATTTGAATAAGGCAGCATAAATAACTTGTATTTCTACAAGTTATCACACCCCCAAATTTAGATATATGCTTGTCCTCAAGCATATCTTCTACTAAGGCAATAATGCTCAATTCCTATCCTATATTTTTGTGTCGATTGGTTGCTTCGAATGTTATACTTAGGCACATTTCTTGACAACATAATTTCCTCCTATCCTTGTTAATTCCTAACAAAGCCCTACTTTATTCTTCTATATAACAAATTTC
Organism: Benincasa hispida; assembly: GCF_027475165.1. Classification (NCBI taxonomy): domain Eukaryota; kingdom Viridiplantae; phylum Streptophyta; class Magnoliopsida; order Cucurbitales; family Cucurbitaceae; genus Benincasa; species Benincasa hispida. The sequence goes on from NC_143486.1 coordinate 55,914,236, forward strand.
TGCTCAAAAATACTTTTCTAGTTTTTAAAATAGAATGTTTACCTCTTCTTTGTCAAAACAACTTGATGTGTCTATATGCGGTGGTCAAATCTTGCGTCATTTATTTAGAGATTGTTGGTCATGGTTACACCCTTCGTTTTGGCTTGTTCCCACGGGTGTCATGTGAACATCCAACTATGGTTGTGTGCCAATCTCAACTTTAACTCATGATATTCAGAGGAGTTGTCTCTTGCATTCTTTTATTTTTCTTTTATTCCTTTTTCTTTTCTTTTCTTTTCAATTTTCATATTTCGTTGTTCTTGGAAAACTACCTTCGTTTTGGCTTGCTCCCATGGGTGTCATGCGAACATCCAACTATGAGCAGGCCCCTTTCATAAATAACTCTTATCAGGTTGGTATTATTTTTTTCCCTTGCGCTGACATTGGAGTTTTGTATGAAAATTTGTTTTTTTTTTGTTTTTTTTTTCAACGCAAGTTGATATGACTTGTGGTAATAAATTTCTTCTTATTTCTCATTCATTCACCATTTAAAGAGTAACGCATTAATGACAGAAATGTTAAAGGAATTAAAGACAGTACAGAAATAAATGCAAGGAAAATAAATGAAGAATAAATTCATAAAGTCATGAAACGAATTAAATGAAGTAGTAAAGACAAAATTCAGGAATTCAATAAGATAGCAATTAAACATAGATGTGAGATATGGACCGGAATATGCGTTTCCTTGAATGAGCGCAATCCACACCTCTACAGGCGGTCCTGCTTGCCTGACCAATGTCCTAGGGACATTGCTCCTTTCCATTATATCCCGGGGCTTCAGAGTTGCTGGGGAACGTTCCTGGTGCTCTATTTCTCAGATCAGATGCCAACTGGCCCACTTGAATCTCTAAGTTTCAAATTGAAGACGCCTGCGCCTACACCACTACATCATTTTTATCCATATACTGTATTAGCAGGGCCTCCAATGAGCTTCCAGAGGTGTTTGAAGATAAGGGTTATTGATTATGCGATTGCCTTGGTTGCCCCTGATTCGAATTATGGTGAAAAGGAGGATTCCCTCGACTACCATTTTGATGGTTGCTTGGCCCCCCTGGTTAGGATTCCTTCCCCAACCGAAGTTAGGATGGTTTCTCCAATCCGGATTGTTGGTGTTGCTGAAGGGGTTGTTTTTTATGGTGTATACCTGCTGGATATTCGATGGGCACATTTCTGCTACATGAGCCCTTCCACAATTAACGCAAATTATTGCAGCCACTTGAGCCGGCGCAGCGGATTACGCTGATTGTTAGGGGATGGCTCCTTGATTGATTGCCATCGATTGGAGAATTGAGGTCATTGCGGCCATCTGAGCGGCCAGTGTGGTCATTGTCTCCGCAGGGACAATGGCAGTGTCATTCTTTCTTCTTTCAGAGCCTCTGCCTCCATAAAGATCATCAATCTAGTCATCCATGTTCTGCAATATGCGGTCAAGGATGACCTTGGCCTCGGTATACGTCTTGTCCATCAAACCTCTTGCCGCAGAGGTGTCAGCAACAGCCTGCGTCGATCTGTTCAAGCCATTGTAAAATGTCTCCATCAGGACGCCATCGGGTATCCCGATATGCGAGCAGTTTTTCACCAATCTTTGAAATCGCACCTAGGCGGTGCTCAGGGTCTCATTGTTCATTTGCTCAAAGTTCAGCACATCCTTTCGTCGCCTTGCGTTGACGGTTGGTGCAAAGAACTTCTTAATGAATCGCCCAACCAGCTGATCCCGTGATGTAATCTCGTTTGGCTTCAGTGGGTAAGCCCACCTCTTGGCTTCGTCCCTCAAGGTATAAGGGAACAAGTAAAGTCTAATACCCTCAGGGATAACGCTAGGTAATGAGAAGTTGCTGCACATTTCGATAAAACTGGTCAGGTGGGCATGTGTGTCTTCACCTTGCAGACCCCCAAATTGCCCTACGTTCTGGATCATTTTTAGCATGATCGACTTTATTTTGAACCTTGCGTTCTCCTCAATTGTTGGTCTTGAAATCCCAGGCGAAAAATCGTACAGGTTGGGCGCCGTATAGTTCCTCATAGGAATGTTACGATCAGCGACAAGGAACATTGGGTCTTGCGCTGGTTGCACCGCCCCTTGATTTCCAGCGAGAGCCACATTATCGCTATTATCTGCCATACTAGTTGCTTTCTTTCGCCTTGCTCTATTCTGACTCTACAAGAATTTTAGACTTTAATGTCGGTTGGAAAAAGTGAAATTGGATGTATAATGTCGGTTTTGTTTTTTTTTAAAAAAAAGCAGATCTTTAATGTCGGTTTTTAACCGACATTGTAGGTATACCTTTAATATTGGTTTAAAACCGACATTAAAGATCCGATTTTTTTAAAAAAAAAACAAACCCCCCTCTTGATTTTTTTCATTTCCCACTTATAAACCGTAAACACTTCCTTCCATCCTCATAAACCCTAACCACGATCGATTTTCGTCTCCTCTTTCTCATCCTAACTCCTCTCTCTCTCATCGTCTTTTTCTCTGCCACCACCGTCCCTGAGATTCCATTTTCCACTTCACGGGCTTCAATCCTTCATCGCCGGTGCTGCGTTTCAATGGCCTCGTCAGTCCAATACTCCTACTCACGATTCTTCTTCATTTGGTCTTTCCCCGACTCCCTCTTAGAGGACACCAGACCATCCATTATGGAGAAGATAAAGATCGAGTTACAGAATTCGAAAATGGCAGTGTGTTTAGTCGGCAGAGCGAGGAGGTTTGAGGTCACCAGACCGTCTAACTATAAAACTCCCTTTACTTTTTCCTTTGAGCCGAGACCGATTCCGAAGACGGAGTCACAACTCCAAGTTCTCACGGCGAAGAACTTGCCCAACGGAATCCAGGTTATTCCGTCTAACTATAAAACTCCCTTTTCTTTTTTCTTTTTTTAATCAGATTTTAAGTTGAAACGTTATTTTATTAGGTAGCTGTTTGGAAGAAGAATAAGGGCTCTATTGTATCTCTAACTAACTGTTCTCCCTTTTTTTCACAATAAAATGCCTCCTTTTTTTTGCTTGTTTTATAAGCCTCAACTAATGATAAACTAGTGATTATTTCATATTTTTTTTGGACTTGTAAAGCTTGTAGTTTAACTTTTGATCAAGCAGTTCTTTTCAATCTCTTGGATCATGTTGTTGGTGTTGCAAATTTTTCGATTTATGATTTTATTTGATTTGATTGATGGGTTTTGTAGACGACATCACTCATCTTGAGGATAGGAAGGTGGAAAAGTTCAAGAAGAACATTTTGAAGAGGGGTTGTGCCTGAGACTACTACAAAGAAGGGAAAGGACTACCCTGTTGGCCCTATTCTTCTTGCATTATTCATTTTTGTCGCCATTGGATCATGTGAGTTTTAGATTTTGAATACTAATTTCCTCCTTTCCTCTTTCATATTCTTATGCTTATGTTTTGGCATACTTTGGATTTTTATTATGTGATCCGAGCTTGTATGTGGGGAATTCTCTCAACCCTTCTCAACATCCTGACGAACATATGATAAGCTACTTGTATGTGATTCGAGCCAACTGATGAACATATCTCAAGTTTTAAGCTTAAACTACCCACGCCAGAGTTGGAAAGGGCCTTACATATCAAAGAGACTCTGGAGAAGAGATCATCCTTGAAAACTCTTATATTGTTGTTGGTTCTGATGGGCACTTCAATGATTATTGGGGATGGTATTCTAACCCCAGCAATATCAGGTCTTGATGATTGACATCTCTCTTTCCTTCACATAATAAACCAAAAATTTTTTTTATTGAAAGCTACACAATAAACCATAAAAAGAGAATCTTTTCAAACATCCAATCTAATTAATGTGTCGTGGATGAATAGAAGATTTATTTTACCATCTGACTTAACTAAGAAGTTGGTTAGCCGTTTAGCTTCAATGGTTGTATTATGGCTTTAGTTTAGCTCTATCGAATGTCATTATTTTATTTTTGTTTGTCAAAATTATGTTGAGTATCATTGTTGTGATAAACTAGATTTTTTACAATGGTTAACTGATGTAAGGCCCTGGTCAAATTTTAGATTCTTGAGGATGCTAAGATAATAAAAATCAATTTGAAAATTTATGGGTTGAGTTCATCTCTTTCGTTATTTATAAATTTCTTATATTAACACAACTTATATTGAATCAATTCAAAGGTGCTGAGATTGGGGTGTTAAAATATTTAGGGCACACATCACTTGTTTCTGATGCTATCAATGCTAGTTTTTGGCTTTGATAGTTGTTTACTTATTATTATTTGTGTTGTGTAATATTGATAAGCTACTTGGTATGTTTGCTTATTGGAGGGGAAAGTATACATTCTTTTGTGGTTTTGGGAGAGGTTCATGTAAGGATTGAGTGGTAAAAAAATGATCTTATAAATACTTGTATCTAGATATGTTTCATGTATAACTGATGGCATTAATTCCTAGTGTCCTTTTAGTTACATGTGCTTTTGTATTTGTTGTTATGTTCAATCATTTTAGGAGTCAATGGATATAATTCTCTAGATATTGTTTGTTATTTTTCTCCCTTAAAATGCTTGAATGTGCCTTACAACAACTTATGATATACGTGTTAATTCACAAGTTTGTTTTTGTGTATAGCTTTATTCTTCAGTCTTCATATTTTTAGCTTGTTTGGCTATTGAGAGAATGGAAAGTAAAATTTTAACTTTGTGTAACACTTTCATGATATTTTTTTTTATTATAGAGTAGGTGATATTTGGTTAAAATGACTTCAAAGATTCTGCTACGTCATTGAGGGTGAAAAAGTTTACTTTTTGGTTTTTCTTTATGGATTTTCTTCACGTGCTTGCAGACCTTGTTGTTTACTCTATTGGGTTACAACTCTTGTCATCCAAAACATTTGAACTTGATTCATTATTACTTTTATAAATAACATACATTTAATTAGAACTGTATCAATCTGTAGTACAAGATTGTTTTGTGCCCATGTTCTTTTTCTAAGGGGTGTTCAAAACATTTAACTTTTTCCTATATAGTCTTGATCTTGTTGGCCATAGTTTTCCATAGTTCAAATCTTGGTAATGATGTGGTGGATAATCAAAACTTTTGGGACGTTCTTGTATATCTTTCTTATTGCACTTTATGAAGGCCCTGCTTTAGCTGTTAATTTGTCTTTGCAGAAAGTTACAGTTTAGGAGAAGTTTGGTAGTACGTGAAAGGGACAATAACTTTAGGATTATACTAATTGTGTTGTTTCAGAGTCTCTAAGCTAATCTCTCCATTGAATGGTTCTTATACATGCATTGTATAATATGTAAGTGCCGAGAATTTCAGCGATAGAATATCTATTATACTTAGTTGAAACAAAATGATATGCTTACAGGATCAAACATTACAAGAATTTCGAACTTTACGGCTTTGTTTTTCAACTGTCACTCAGTTTGTATCTTCTGTTATTTCTACTGTTGTTTACTAAATTCCTCTGCTAGTTTTTCAATTCAAACTTGCTCTTATCTGACTCACATTTTGTTGGCTTATATGTTTTTATATTAGAACCATTCTTAGTTAACTCTTTGGATATATGTAAACACAGAAGGGGAAATAGGTGTTTATGCAAATGTCTTGTTGTGTATACTCTGATCTTATGTCTTTTCCTGTCCATTTGCTTGTTCTATTTTCTGTTTTAACCTTTTTTGGTGGCATTTGAAGAAGCAATATCATTTTCTTCATTGTTGGGTTTTGGAGTATTTATTCTACCATTTTTGCTGTTTTTTGAAGGTCCCATTTTCAGATTAGAGTGCTTTGCTTTCACATTATTATAGATTGGTATAGTGCTTTGCTTTCTTTCCATTTTTGTTTATTTTATTGTAAACGACATTTGTCTCATGAAGCAAGCCTTTTCATGTGCAGATCTTTTCTGAATTTAATCCTGATCCAATAGCCAGTGCTTCCTTTGCACAAGTGCATGTTGCTCATACCCATGATGGGCAAAAAGTTGCTGTGAAGGTCTTGTTGTACTCAATAAATTTGAACTTGAATTCACATGTATTTATATTGATTTGACTTTTGAGGGTCAATTCTATTTACCTATGGTCCCTTTATATTCAGGTGTAGCACACTCATATGACTGATACTGCAGCTGTAGATCATGCTAGTGTTGCATTAATTGTGAACACCTATATCGACTTTTTCCTTCTGTTGATTATAGGTAATGTTCTAGAACATCTTATGACCTTGTTAAGGGTTTGTTGATGAATGCATTCTGTCCATATAAAACCCATATAAATCATGCATCTATATACTCTGAATGAAGAAAAGTTCCGCTCTATCTTGAAAAATGTTCTACAACAATAATATTGTTCCATAGACTTTTGATGATATATGATCTCTTACGATGAAGAATGTTTTTTTGTTTTGATTTAGGTGGTTGGTTGATGAGGTTAGTGAAAGTTTGCAAAAGGTAGGTTTTCCTCTCTGTCTCCTACACTCCTTTCAGTTGTATGCCCCTTCTCCTACACTCTTTTTTCTTTGATTATATGTACTCTTTTTATATCATGAGAAATTCTCTCTCACGATTCTTCAGTTTTCACATGGATGTCAATGAACTTTCCTCCTTTTTTCCCCAAGTTGTTTAATTGCTGACTTACAACAATTAAATTTATACTTAAGAAACTATGGGATTTTCAATGTCCTATTTGCTAGCTTCTGGTCATGAATTTAAGCCCCTGAAAATTTGATTGTTCCAAATTGCTCTTACCATTATGCTTTAATGCTAGGTCGCATGTTAGTCTTCTCATTCTAAATCAGGTAGATTTCCTTCTGAAGATGTATTCTTCAGATGTTATTTTAAAATCTTTTTAAATTGCTTGCTTGACCATATTATGAATCAATGATATAAGTTTTACGTCACTTGCTAATAAAATTACCTCGAACTTATTATACAGGTTAGTCATGCATTTGCTGAGATGATATATAAGCATGAATTTGTGCACTGTGACCCTTGTGCTACAAACTTGCTTGTCCATCCCTTACCTTCTAATAGAAGGAGCATCTTTGGTGAGCTCTTACTAAATGATCAATTTATTTGTTAAAAAACCTATAGATAACTTCTTGAGATATCAATCTGTAGCCTTGCCTATTCTTTATGAGATAAAAGAATGTTAATGTTGATTTGTGAATTCTTGTTCTGTCGGCACATAGGCAAGAGGAAGCCATAGTTGGTACTTTTGGACCATGGGATGTATAAAGATCTCGACTTCAACATAAGATTTAACTATGCTGCCCTTTGGAAGGTATTTCCTTCTTAATTCATTGAAGTTTGGTCTCAATGTATTCTTGTTGCTAGCATGTCTCTGTCTTCACTTGCCATCTGGTTATTTCTCTCCTTTACTGTTAGGCTTTAATATTTTCTGATGCTGAAGCAATAAAGGAAAACAATAAGAAATTGGGTGCTAGGGAAGATCTTTATGCATTGTTTGCTAGAATTCTTACTATGAAACCTTGGAATCGAGTCATTGACCCAGCAGTTGACCATTTAGTCATTCAAGGAACTGACAATGAACGTTCTGAATTACAGGTAGTTTCTCTTAGATGGTACATACGGCCCCAACAAATAATAATGTTAATAAAGGGAATTCTTATATGCTCTTACACAGTGTTATAACCCATCCTGAAACACTATTTTACTTATTTGGTGACAATCATTATTCTTATAAGTTTGGAAAAACTCTCTTAAATGAAGTAACTTATTCTTATCACAAGCTTTGCTCTCTTCTCCTCGAGAAAGTTCTAATGATTGCAGTCACATTAGTAAACTTCTCAACTGGCTATCTGACGGTATTCAACCTTTCTTTCTTCTCAGATGTATGCTTCAGAGTATTTCCCCCAAATCTTAGAGCTCCTTAGGAAATTACCACGTATAATTTTATAGTGGAGACTGCTACATCATTCTTTACACCTACCACTTTGGTGAGAGGAAAGAAGATTTTTTCTTGTGCTCTTGGTTTGGAAAGGATAGCATCGAGGTTAGTTAGCATTTAGGGTTTATTTTGAGAAAATCTAACTATTGTAAGTTACATACTTAAACTTGGAATGTGGTGGTAGTACACTTGCCAAGTCAGTTGAATAACTAGTGCTGATTCTCTAAGAAAGGGAATAATGGAAGACGGTTTCCTTGATCTAATGAAAGTATTCTTGATTCCTGTAAAAGAATAATTGCTTGTAAACAAGCGTAGGGATGTTTTTTTATTCCTTACATTTTCATATCATGACATATTTAAGTGCATTTGTACGTAAACATATGTGTTTATTGCTGTTAAACCATTTTCTATTATTTCAAACCTCAAGAAGATCAAAAGATGGCTACACGGTTGACGAATACAATGTCCAACTCGCTGAAAGGGAGGCTTGTTTAGGTACCATAAACATAAAGTATACGTGATAAATAGTTTCTATCTTTGAGAATTTCCTTATCATATGCTTTTTTCTTTTGGCAGGGTCGTATATTTCAAGGCAAAGAGCCACCCTAATTTATTGCCCTCTTTCAACCTTTTGTGGGGTGCTCAAGGTGGTAGTCTTATAAAGCTTCTTTCTTAACTCATCTGTTTTGATTAGAATCACGTTGTAGTTTCTTTTACAAGGTTCTGATGTGGAACTGAGAGGGTCCTTGAGAGACACAGATAACCATCATTTTCTTAATGAATTCTGGTGTAGGGTGGTTTGAGCTCTAGTTACAAGAAACTCATAGCTGATAAAGCTTTGGCTAATGAAACCTACACGAAAAATTATGTTGCCCTTGTAAAATCATAATCTTTGTATTATTTGTAATTTGTGTTTTCAAGGCGTAAATTATTGTATGCCTTTTAAATATAATTTTATAGCAGGATTTACGAATTAAATGTAATAGATTTACAATCCATGCATGAATAATATGTCATAGCCATAGCATTCGATGATGATGTGTCATGTTATACTGTTTACCCAAAAAATGGATTTGGCAAGGGAACTTTAAAAAACGAACAATAATTGATAAAAACGGATAGATTCGAGCTTCAATGTCGATTAAGAATAATAAAAAAAAAGGATTTAATGTTGGTTGCAACCGACAGGCTTTAATCACTAAAGACATTTAATGTCGGTTGCAACCGACATTGAAGGCTGTGTTATTGGTGTTATTGAAGCCTTTTAATGTCGGTTTAAAACTGACATTAAAGACAACCAATATTAAAGGGCTTTAATAACACTATCTATAATGTCAGTTGTAAATCGAGTATTTTTTCTTTGTTTCGAATCTAATAATTTTTCATTTTCGATCTATTAGATCGTGTACTTAGGCATCGTGACCAGACGACGTATTTTTTTGTAAAGAGGCCCTCTTCATAATTGGAAAAATGAGCACCGTATTTACTGGTTCCCCTGGGAAATACTTTTAAAGCCCTTTAATGTCGGCTTAAAATCGACATTAAAGCCCGAATTTCTTCTAGTGTGACGTGCCCATGCGCGAAAGGTACGCTCGATCTCAGGGTCAGCTTCGAATTCTGGTTCAGTACCAGTACTCATAAACTATCAAGCTGCTCTCCGCATTGAACAGCCAGTACAACGAGATCTGTCCGACAAAACACCACAAACATACTCAAACGATGAACTGTTAATCAGTCCCCGACAACGGTGCCATAAACTTGTAACTTGTAAAGACATAGATGTATCTTCTATTGCCATAAACTTGACAACATACAATGTATTCTAATCTTATATCATACAATGCATGGATGAATGATGAATTTATTTACTCCATGTGATACTACTTCTAGATATGCATTATTAATGAATGCTCTTGTTGTATGTTGTGCGTTGTCACAAGTTTCCTTGCATTGGAACCAAGTATAATTCCACCGCAAGTTTCTCGGTGTGATCTGAGGTCGAACATAGGGACTGTTTTAGGTTATTGCGTTACATTTGCGATATATGCGACCGGGGGTTTTCAATTTATAAAAAGGTTGTGTGTACAAGTATTTAAAATGCAATAAAGTTAAGCGATAAAAATGCGATAATAAGGTAAATTGTGGTAAAAGTAAAGTGCAATAAAATAAACCTAAGCTATGATGATACAAGATACAGGTTACATGATACAAGATATTGAGGTTGAGACTGTCTGTGAAGATTATACAAAGATCGTGTTATGCGGTGGCAAGGCTTATGTGCGAAGCAGAAAGAGAAAGGATAATTAATATAAACATCGCAAGTTCCTTAATTGAGTTAATGATATAAGCACGGTTCCGCTTTCCTTTGGCGTACTACCTCTCGATGATCGGTCGCGTTTCCCACATCTCTGTGGTGAAACAGGGATGAACGTAATGAACGCAAGGTTGCTTCCATCTCTGGAAGTACTTCTCACTTTAGTTAATGCATTCTTCTAACCTTTTCTCAACAGATCAGAATGGTATATTCACTTCTGCTCTCACAGGTGAAGATGCCGTCTAGCATGCCTTAGCTAAACACATTTATCTCTTTAGCATAGATTAAGTTACTTGTTTAATTCATATTAATGACCAAGGGATTAAGAAAACTTCATGGAGAAAACGATTAATGGAGGAACGGAAGTAGATAGAAAAGTAGAAATGACAATGATCAAGACATTCAATAATACTATTTAGCGCCTGATACATGATTGTGAATGAAGAGATTAAGAAAATGAAATACAATTGATGAATGAGAGTTAGAAACAAATACAAATGAGCGCCAACGTCTTGGCACAGATCTGGAATGGAGATTTTGCTTGCCGGCGTCAATGGAGTGAATGGAAGGATGAGCTTCCCTCTCAGGCTTGCTCAACCGATATAAAGGATCTAAGCACAGAGCTTCACGGCGGGGATTTGACAGAATTGCGCTGAGACTCACCTCTCGACCTTGTCTCTTTTCTTCCCGGATTCTCTCCGATCAGCACTCAAATCAGCCTCTCTCTCAATAGCCTAGTATCAATTCTCCCGATCAAGTATATCTTCAGTGAGTTCTGTGAAGGTATTTAGGCTGAGAGCTTTGACTCTCTGACTTGTGGTCCCCATTTTATTGTTATGAAAATTCCAAAAATGGTGGAATAAATATTCCTTCTGTTATGCAATCAGTCCGTCGAATATGCACAACGATTAGTTGTACACGTGTCGCAATCCTCCGCATTTGCATTGCTCATTTTCATCTTTCGATTGTGTGTCCGCATGCGGTGTTGTTTTTATTACCGTATGCGGTTGAAGTTCAGCTCTGGATCAACTGTCGCATTGCACTGTCATTGCGTTGATCATCTCTTCATTGTTGATTGACGAGCGCAATGCGACGGAGATGCGTTATTCAGTTTCTCTTTTAGCCTTGATCGCAAGCGATGACTTGATTTCCTACAAAACAGAATAGAAATATCCTCTTTTACCATCTTGATGGGGTCAGTGGGTTTATTTGCGATAATTTATAATTATTGTATTTCTTAGCTAATTTTCATATAATCGACGCATATTTCCTCTCTTTTGGCCGCAATATCTGAATAAAACAGCATAAATAACTTGTATTTCTACAAGTTATCACTCCATCGCCCTTCCATGGCACCGCCGGTAGCCTTGACGCACATTCGCTGGAAGCAAGACATTGCTTCTAGCCGGTCATTTCATTTTCTATTCTTTTCTCATATTGTATTGTATTATATTTTGTGATTAAGGAATTAATATATTATGTTTTCAATGCATTTATGTGTTTCTTGCGATTCCTTCTCCATCTTCTTTCCTTAGCATCCTTAACTTTCATTGCATCACTTAGTGAGATTGCTTGAGTATTGCATACTTAGTCATGTGGATTATGTATATGAAGCATGTAGCAACCCACCGAGAGGTATACATTGTGTGAGCATGTGAGAAAATCTTATTTGCTTGATGTGAAGCTGTAGCAATACCTGTCTATAGGCTAACGCAATGCTTGTCTATGAGTAAAGTCAGCAACAACCAACTGTCCGAGAGGGTAAGTGGTTGGTCACGTTAAGCAATGGAAGTCATTGTTCACTATAGATAGGAATAATCTTGCGTCAGCCAAGTTTGTGTTGTTACCTTGTCTTATGTATGCTTCCATCACACCTTTAGAGCTGCTTGGGAAAGAGTCTAAAGAAAGAACTTAAGACTCGAGAGAGCTAGGTTAGAATCGATGCTCGAGAGGGCTAGATTAGGTTTGCATAAGCAAGAATGGGGACTTAGGAATAAGCTCCGTTTGTTATTACACAGCGTATGCACCCTACAGAGAGGACAATGGCTACATCCAAGAAGTAGGATATGGTGGTTGTATGCGGTCATCTGGACATTTATACATACACACCGCATACGTACTAGATCTAGGTTGTTAGTGTGTGTAGCATGATCGCATGGCTTGCATTGACTGAGATTGCCCTAGCGGTCACTCTTAAGAGTTGCAATGAAGACATCTCCACATTTTATCTATTTTCCCATTCATTTGTTTCATGTCAAAAGTTGTCGTGTCTCCACCTCTCTTTCATATTCTCATTGCGTTGTCTGTTACTTAGGAGTAGGAGTAGGGTTAGTATAGAAACCTACCATCCATTCTTTTATTTAACCGCCACATGCATATTACCGCATTCATCTAGTTACAAGTCCTTGAGTTCGACCTCGGATCACCTGAGAAACTTGCATTCGCGTTATACTTGGCATGAGCGTAAGAAAACTTGTGACAGGAACGCATGGTCATCGCATACATTCGTTAACGCATAGTCATTCTGACGCATGATCATCAACGCATACTTTAAGAACATGCATCGCATATCGTGTTTCACCGGATTTTAGTTGTCGAGTAATTGACATCTAATTTTTCAGTCATCAGTCGCCTCCTTTCTAATGGCCACATCCAATACTTAGTAGGATTTATGGGGTGTCAAACTCACATTTAGCAAGTAATTCACTATTCGTCCAACAAATTTCAGATTCAGATTTTAATGTCAATAACTCGAAATCCATAACTCATTTTAAGAAAATTCCTTTTTCAAACATGCTCAGAAATGTGGTAACAATGTTACCTCAAAATTTCAGAATAAAAATATTCGTGATTTGATTTAAGGCTTTAAATCTTCCTCTATGGCCCTAAATTGCGTAGCTACCTGCTTGTTCAACAATTTCTAGGTTTAACTTCCAAAATATGTAACTCAAACCCCATACCTTATTCTGCAAAAGTTCCTTCTAACAACTTACTTATAATGGTGATAAAATATTACCTTAATTTTTCAGCTTAAAATTTCATGTCGTTCGGCCTGGATCTTAAATTCTTCATCGATGGCCCGGAATCGCCCAAAAACGAAACCCTTTGCCACTTCCTTCCTTCTTCGGCCTTCTTCCAACGAGACTTCCTTCCAGTGGCTCGGCTTCAAAAACTAGACTCACAAAGCTTTCCAATGGTACCAAGATCGCTTGATTCTCCTGGAGGAGTCGTCCAAAACGGTCTCCATGGAAAGGAATACTCAGGTTCGGTAGGAAAAGGAAATTAAGCCCAAGATATATTGGACCTTACGAGATAATAGAAAGAGTTGGCCCAATGGCATATCGATTGGATTTACCTTCAGAATTATCTCGTATTTATGATGTGTTTCATGTGGCAATGCTTAGAAAGTATGTGTCAGATCCTACCCATGTGTTGCCTGAGCAACCGGTACAATTGAAATAGAATTAGTCTTATGAAGAGGAACCAGTGGAGATTCTTGACAGAAAAGAACAGGTTTTAAGGAATAATACAATCCCATTGGTGAAGGTACTATGGCGAAACCATAGCACGGAAGAAGCAACATGGAAAGCCGAAGAGCAAATCAGAAATAAGTATTCACAGTTGTTTAATTTACAGACTTGTAACGAAGTTTCGAGGACGAAATTTTTATAAGGGGGAGGTAAATGTGAACCCCGAATCCTAATTTCTCTACTTGAGTATGTTCCTTACTAAGACTAGTGTGATGAGTAGGTTGATGTGGAAACTAATGTGGAATGGTAGAGGAAAAAGTGGAGATTTGAAGAAAATAGGAAATTTGGAAGTTTAACTTTTGGGAAAATTTGGAAATTGGCTAAGTATAAATTTTGGTGTTGATGCGTTGGAAGAGTAGTAGGGGATGGCATGCGGCTAAAGGAAGAAAGATGGAGGTGATGTGTTGGAAGGCAGCCTATGAGTCGAGCAGCCTCGGCCAGCACCCCTGCCATGCATCGAGCAGCAGGCCAGATGCCCATGCATTGAGCGCACTGCCGAGCGGCCAAGCCCATGCATTGAGCGCACTGTCGAGCGACCACACCCATGCGTTGAGTGCCCTGCCATGCAGCCAAGCATGCAGCCCATGTGGTCGAGTGAGCGAGCGACGGCCAGCATACGCCGCATGCCCATGTCTCGAAGCAGCACGCCTATGCGTCGAAGCACCCGACCAAGCATCAAGGCGCCATGCGCAGCCCATGTGGCCAAGCACGCCCAATGCATCGAGCGGCCAGCGTGCCTATGTGTCGAACGACCAGCCTATGCATCGAGCGACCAACCTATGCAGCACGCCTATGCGTTGGTGGCTAGCAACATGTGCCCATGCTAAGCAAGCTATGCAATGCTACCTAGTGAGCCATGCGTCGAGGTTGGACGGTCACCCTATGCATTGGTGATGGTTAGCTCTTGCGATGGCTAAGTTGAATTATGATGATAGTGATTTGGCTTGCTATGCATTGATGATAGGCTATGCGTTGAGTATGGATTATGTGTTGAACATCCAAGAGTTGGACGCATACAAGGGCTGAGATCAGTAGGAGAACATCATCAAAACCATGTGTCTTCTTGGAAGGAAAGCCTTAAGCCTGAAGAATTTGAGGTGGTGGCATCTGATTGGAAGCTCATGCATTGGCTACACAGGAGGAAGACACTTAGCTTGCGATGATCACAGTACTACGTTGATGGGGTGAGAAGGAGACACTTGGCCATGCAGCCAAGTGTCAACTCTGGAGAAGGTTTGGATGCCTATAAATAGAGCCAAGAGACTTCATTTTTAGATCAGAAATTCAAAAATACCGTAAAAAAGAGTGGGAGAGTGAGAAAACCTTGCGTTGGAGCCAAATCCATGCGTTAGTCATAGAGGATGCATTGGATAGTGAAGTCTAAAGAGGACGCATCAACTTGGGACAAGGACTTCACCCAATTTAATTGTGCGTTTGGAGTGATTTTAAAGCCACCTGAAAGCTCAGAGAGTCTAGTTTTCAGGGTAGGGCTCCTGGAAGAAAATCTCAAAGGGATCGGGCTAGAAATTGAGAAGAAGACAGAAGGGTCAGGCTATTGGATCAGTTTAGGCCAGTCTTGAAAATTCTATGATTCTGGCCAAACCACGAGGAGTTCTAAGCTCAAATTTTAGGGTAAGCTTCCAGAGACATTTTATAATATGTTTTTAGAAGAAAGTATCTCAAAATAAGATTCAAAACTATGAGTAATATAAGTTGTAAATTGAATCTGGATTCTAGAGGTGAAAAAGGAGCCCGAGGTAGAAAAGGGAGCTACTAGAGTGAAAAGCTCCTAAGCAATCAAGGTGAGTGGCTAAAACGTTTTGACTAAAACATTTGCTTAAAATGTTTGGTTACAACGTGTTATAGAAAGCATGTTTTAAAGAAGATTATTCTCATGCCAGCTAGTTTTACAAAGTGAATTCCAAGCAAACTATGAGTTATGTTTTAAACGCATGCATGTGTGAGAAATTGTTGAAAAGCGATTTATATGTGTTAAATATACTCAGCATGCGTTAGTACCTTTAAAGCCATGTTTTTATATGTGTTATACTTTACATGCTTTAAAGAGAAAGTCATTTATGACTAGGTTTACTTAAAATGCGATACCGAAGGACATTTGAGAAGGTATCCACCCAACTAGATACTGAAGGACATTTGAGAAGGTATCTATTGGTACTGAAGGACGTTTGAGAAGGTACCAAACCAACCAGATACTGAAGGATATTTGAGAAGGTATCTGAGCAGAAGTACCTAAGGTATGACGGTACTTAGTATGGCCACGTGCACATAGGTAGAGTCAGAGATTGAGCAAAAGAGTTCTCTCTTGACTAGTAGTTGGTGTTGGGATTGTTTTTACCCACAGTAGGGTTATCCTCAACTGAGAAAGAATTTTACTGTTTTATAATTAAAACAGCTTTATATGTTTCATGCTTGGAAAATGTTTATACTGCAGTACAAGTACTGTAGAAACTTATATTTAAGTTAAACTCTTTATTGAGATTTTGCAATAGAATCAATTATCTTTCTTAAGTCACTCACTGGGCGTAAGCTCACCCCGTTTTCAAATGTTTTTTTTTTTGTTCCCCCCATAGATAGAGGTCAAATCCTCTAAAGATAGCTCTGCATCTGCTCTGCCACTAAAGGAATAAGAGATTTATAACCCGTTAATTTAGGTGGTTATTGTTACTATTGTACATATATTATTGTTGTTCATATAGGGACTAGGGTTTGTAGGTTGTGGGACTTGTGAATCTAGTGTTGTAATGACTCTAAATATGTTATGCTTCTAAATTAATAAATTTTGGCCTAAAGATATTCCGCTGTATATGAGTTATATATTGGTATCAGAGTTATTTCGCAAGAGTTATTAGGCAGTAAGTGTCAGCCAAAGGGTTGATAACTGTTGCAGTCACGCCCTTTTTCAGGCTTAGAGGTTAGTCTGGGGCGGGATGTGACAGTAGCTTTCATTGCTTTCTTCTTGGATTTCTTGGATGATTTGAGAAAAAGGACAATCAGTTCTAATATGACCCGACTTCTTGCATTCATAGCATATTATCTCATTCTTTTTGCTCTTTTCACCTTTTGACTCTTTTTGGTTGGAGAGATGCTTCTTGAATTGCTTCTTTCTCTTAATGAAGTTCTTATACTTATGTGAAAGATAGGCAACATCATCTTCATCAAGGTCATATTCATCTTGGGAGTCAACTTCTAAAGAGATTGTCTTTAAAGCTATACTCTTTTCTTTCTTTTTCTTCTCATTCTTCATGTTTTTCTTGATCTTTATCTCATGCGTCAACAACGAGCTTATGAGTTCATCAATGGAGAGAGATTTGAGATCCTTTGCCTCTTGAATGGCGGTGACTTTAGGCTCCCATTGTTTAGACAAATACCACAATAGCTTCTTTATCTTCTCAAGATTTGAGTACTTTTTCCCAAGTCCTTCTAAAGCATTGACAATGTTAGTAAATCTAATAAACATATCGGAAATAGCTTCATTTTCATCAATTTTAAATATTTCATATTGATGAATTAACATGTCAATCTTTATTTCTTTTACTTGACTAGTTCCTTCATGAGTAATTTCTAATTTATCCCATATTTCTTTAGCGGTTTTGCAAATAGATACTCTATTATACTCAACTTCATTCAAAGCACAAAATAAGCAATTAATAGCTTTGGCATTTAAAGAGCATGCTTTCTTTTCATTTATTGACCATTCTTCCTTAGGTTTTATAGTGCTAACACCATCAACATCTTTTGTTGGAATTTTAAAACCTTCCTCAACAATATCCCATAAATCATAATCAATAGAAAGCAAGAAAAATCTCATTCTATTTTTCCAATAACTATAATTAGTACCATTAAAGAAATGAGACTTTGTAATAGATTGACTATCGGTAAAAGGGATAAAACCTAAAGTTGCCATAGCTCAAAAACAATTAAGTTGATCAAGAAATAAATATTTCAAGAAGAGCAACCGGCTCTGATACCAATTGTTGGATCGATATGGCAACCCTAGAGGGGGGTAAATAGGGTTTAATTAAACACTTTTTCTAAATTAACCCAATTAAACTAATTAATACACTTTTTATAAATAATAAGAAAAATTCAATTTATGCAACAAATAAGATAACAAAAATGTGATAATTTAATTCTATCAAAATTTAGCAAATAAATAAGAACAAACTAAAACAAACAATAAATTGCTTAAATTAATTGCAAAAATAAAAAGGAAAGAGTTAGAGAAGAAGACACTGTAATTTTTATAGTGGTTTGGTCAAACTCGACCTACTCCACTCCCCAAATGCCTCTTGGAAATTTGAATAAAATCTTTCCGACTCTTTCCACAAATTAGAGCCCAACCATTACACCACCGCTCCTTTTATGGGTTCAAGAGAAAACTCGATCCTTTCCACGGTTTAGGATCAAACCATTACAAATGTTAGTTTGAAGAACACAATACAACTCTCACTAGAGTGGATTTACATGTTTAAGCACTCAACAAATTTATCCTCACAATACAATAACACTCTCTCAAGAATAAGATGAAAAGAAAAAAAAAATTGGGAGCTTAGAGAGAGCAACAATGGAAACGTTTGAGTTTTGGAAGATTATGAAATGTAAAATTTGGAGAGGAAGATGATTTATAGATGGAAAAATTTTTAGAAACCACAATTAATTTGGACCATTAGATTTTAGAAAAGAAAAATCAATGGTGGAGATTTTAAATTAAACTAGTCGTTAGATACAAACAAAATATAATATTAAATTCCTTTTCTTTTTAAAATTAATCTAAAAAATAAAAAACATATCATGTGTCAAAAACTAGCCGTTAGACACAAATATAAATAATATTAAATTCATTTTCCTTTTAATTCATTTTAAATTCATTCTTTTTAGAGTCAATCCAAAAAAAAAAAACATACCATGCGTAAAAAACTAGCCGTTAGATACAAACATAAAAATAATATTAAATTTATTTTCCTTTTAAATTTCTTTTAAATTTCATTTTTTAAATCAATCCAAAAATAAAAAATCCATCATATGTTAATCTCTTAATGATCCATCATTCAACCAATATGCTGCCACATGTCGACATGCAAATGATCTGGTCATGCCACGTCATCCACCACAGTATTTTCTCTATAGACTTGCTTCGGTCATATCGTTTTCGTTTTAGCTTCGATTTGAGTGATTCAAGAGGTGTTGGAATCGTTGTTCCGAGCTCTACGTTATGGACATATTAAAATACTAAAATTTTCAGTAATTAAAAATTGAGTTTGTTATCATCAAAATATTGATTAATTAATTAATTAATTAATTTGAGATTAAGGGCAAAAAAGCCAACACCTGGGGCATTTGGGTCTTTTCACCCTCTTTCTTCACAGTTAATGCTCCAAAAAGCTTCGTTTTTAATCATTTAAGTCTTGCTTCCGCTCTAATTATCGATTCAACTCTTTAGCTACTCAAAACCTACAAATTAGTATAATAAACAAGTAAAATCCACTAACGACGCCAAATTAAGCTAGGGAAATTAGCAATTTTCGAGTGCTATCACCTAGAAACGCCATATCGTTAGGATCGATATGGTTACCATTATTGTTACTGTTTCAAATGAAAAATTATTAATTTTGGCATCTTTACAATTACTGTTACCGCTTGACTCTGACAGGTAAAGGTAAATGTAACGGTAACAATAAATTTGATAAAATTCATAATTTTAAGTAAATGTGATAAAAATAAATTCAATTACATCTGCGATTCAAGTTCATCATAATTGATTTATCAATAAAATTCTATTACAATTATACCAATTTTCATTAAGATTTGATAAACATGGCCTAATTTCAAAAGTTATTAAACAACTAAAATTTTCAATTTTGAAAATGGACGGAATCAAAGTATAAAACCAAAATAATCATTTAATAATATACAAAAAGTCTATTATGTGTAATAATATAAAAAATTTATAACCTGCACAAAATGTACAATTCAATTATCTAGACTTCCTCTCCCCAGTGGCAGCCGCTACAACTCTGACCATCTACTTCCGGCTGACTGTCACAGAAAGCCACACTACAAGTACAAAAAAAAAAAAAAGAAAGAAAAACACCTCGCCGTCGCTGGCGCAGATCAATCAACTTCCGGTATGCACTGCAACACCGGCCGCCAGTGACGATGGCGTGATTCGTGAAACTGATCACCGACGCCGATCAACTGAGCCAGAACCTGTTGTACGGATATTTCCTTAATATCCACCTTTCCCAAAAGCTCCTCTAGCTGCCTCTTCGTGATCTTAATCTTCACCGTCGCCGCCGTTGTGGACGCCACCGCCGCGGAACACTTTTTCTTCTCGCCGTCTCTGAGAAGCCCTTCCTGACCATCGTGGCCCTCCGCCGCAAGAAAATCCCAGTCCTCGCCGGCCCACTGCGCCACCGCGTCGTCCCGCCGTAGACAGTTGCCCATAGAGGATCTTGGATTTGGATGAATGAAAAAGGCAGAAAGAAAATGGAACTTGGGAATTTGGGTAAAATATGATTTCCCTCTCTTATAAAGGAGTGCGGTGGAGGGTTGGGGTGCCACGTAGGATTGAAGAATGGGAGACTTGACTGGGAAAGGGACGGGTCAGTTTCAAAAGTTGCTAAATCAAAGCAATTCCCACCGGTTAAAGGCGGTCAGTGACGACAGCCATGATACTTACTTTCGCCCACTCACTTGTCGTTTCCCTAGTCCAAAGTCCAATATAAAAATAGTTAGGTATATCTGGAGCACTTGTCCTTGTATATGTTAAAAATTATTTGTTCATTTTGTTTTTTTAATATATTTTTAAATATAAAAAAATAATCAAAATATTTATAAAATATAGTAAAATTTTAGAACTATCAATGATAGATGTCGATAGACACACTGATAGAAGTCTATCAATGTTTATCAACGTCTATCATTCATAGTTCCAAAATTTTGTTATATTTTGTAAATATTTTCAGCAGTATTAGAATTTGAAATAATTTTTCTTATTTTTTAATATATTTTAATTTAATTATATGTGAGTAATGACAAATGATGCATAGATATATGTACATCTTGAGCCAACAAGAACGTAGTTCAACTGACATAGTATTCATACTATCAACCTCGTGGTATGAGGAAATTCTCCTATCCCACACTTTAATTACAATACCTTTTCAAAAGGAAAAAAATATGTGCATCTTGAGATATCTTATACATATATTACCTTTTAATATGCCACTTATTTCTAAGTCATATTACAAATTTTGATTATAAAGCTTCGCCATTATTTCTCATAAGTGTTAGTGAATATTAAGAAGCACATAAGAGATATCTCAATTATCAAGTAATAGCAATTCAAGTCTTGTCACTAATAAAAGTATTTATTCATTTTGAAGCTCTTTGTTGAGAATTCTACATTAGAAAAATTAGAGGAACTCATATTCCTTATAAGATACACAGGCAGCTACTCTTCCTATTGTTAATTAATTTTGAGATAAAATCTCATACTATCAAATATAATATCAAATTCTAAAAATAAAAAAAAAAGCAATCTACCCACTTTTTTCCAAAAAGACAAAATTGGAAAAAATAATACTAAAAGCAATGTGAAAGGGAAGAAACGTGGAATATTCGCACTAGTTCTCAGTGTGAAAGCATTTTAGCAAGCAGAATCTTTTCATAAAATTAATGATAATTGTTTATAAATAATAAAAGTATCCGTTACTTCCAAATATTGTTTAGGTCTGAACGCGCGGTTATATAAGGAATCCGGTTTTCTGATATACCTTTTTTGTTGCGTTCATTGCACATCCCTCACGTGACTTGGACGCGCTTTCATTGGCTGGCCAAAGCCTCCAAATTTACGTAATCAATTTTAATTACTCCTAATTAATCATAAACCTTATCCACTTTCGAATTCCATCTTTGTTTTCTTTTTCTTTTTTATGTGTCATAAATTTTCATTTTCTCTTGCTTCTTCATAATTATTACTAACTTTTTTATGAGGGTAATATGAGTAGAAACCTCAAGTTTTCATAAAGAAGCCATATTGATAAGAGCAAAGATTAAGTGATATCTTCACATATATAAGGGCTAAGCTAAAAATTCTTATTCATACTAAATAGTTGCAACCTTTTCAAGTTTCAAAAGACACAAAATATATAATAAATATGGAAGGTTGCAACGCTTTACCTTGTGTAAGAAACTTTCTAACTTTTTCATCAATGTGTCACATATTTTCTTATCACACCGAGTCCCCTTTTGGAGAAAGCATCATTTTATGAATAGAATACATTCCATGCCTTAATGAACTTAGGTTGCAAAAGGTGTGCTCGAAATAAAAAAAATGTCAACGAACTCTTTTTTAATGATTGAAATGGCCCCATGTGAGTGGAAACATCAAGTCTCTTTATGGAAGAAGCGAAATTTTTTGAATGAAATACATGCCGTGCCCTAACGAACCTGAGTTGCAAAAGGGGCGCATAGAACGCAAATCTAAGCGAAATTATCCGGTCCCTGAAATGGTCTCATGGGAGTCCTACCTTAAAGCCTCCGACTCAAAATTAAAAATGAAAAGTTATAATATCAATAAGTTGATTTTTTATAAAGAATTTATAGTATAAATAAATCGAATGACCTCATACAAGTGAGAATTGTTTTTTTATTTTATATATTAAAAAGAATAATATAAATATAAACTAAATTCTAAATAAAATTGTTTTTGGTGATTATAAAATTTTTGAAGTGTTAAAATTAATAAAAACGTTTAATAAAATTAAATTCTATGTAGATATATATCAATAACATCTTCAACAAAAAGTAATTAAATGCAAAATAAATTTAATAAAAGTGCAAAAATAATAAATTCTAATAATATTTCATTACAAAGATCTAAGCTACTGATAACACCATAAAAGTGTTATTTTCCTTAGCTCAATTTAGTTCATTTGTGGATTTTTACATGCTTATTATCCTCTTTTGTAGGTATTGAGTAATTAAAGGGTAGAACAATCATTTGGAGCAAAACCAAGATAAAAAAGAGTAAAAAAGAAGTTTGGAGCACCAACCTTAAAAGAGAAGAAGAAATTACAAAAATGCCCTTGTAGTAGGAGCTCGGCTGTGTAAGCTATGCACTGCGCTGAGCGCTCAAAGGTTTAATGTAGCATTTGAGAGAATGCAACTAATGCGTGGTTTTATGATGTGGAAATGTGGATGAAATGCGATGATGAAAATGCATTGAACACTCAAGTTTCCTCAATGAAATCTAAGTGTAAACTCCACTGAGTTTCCTGGTAAGTCCAAGGTCGAACTCAGGGACTTGAAAAAATAGGTTGCAGTGGTAATTTTTAGGAAAACCTTGCGGTAATCAAATAAATCAATAGTTGTTGAGGTTTATTGTTTGCGATAATGAAAAATAAACAAATGCGACGGAGTTTGAAAAGAGTTGAATAAACAGAAGATGCGATGAGTATGCGGTGAACGGGTTGAGAAAAGTTTCGGCTAACACATCCTAGGATGCGTTCATGCTATGCGATCATGCAACATGCATACAACATAAACCACCTCTCGGTGCGAATGCCACGACTTCTAAGGCTAGAACACATGCGATATATGCGATAAGTCTATAGAACCTATACATAAGCATCTATTCTTATTTATACGATGACAAAATGACACACACACAAATAAGGCGACCACATAATATCATTCCTATCTTTAGGATGCATGCGATGCAGGTTGACAAACAGAGCTTATCTCTAAGTCCCTATCTCTTGTTTATACAATAATCTTTCTCTCTCGAGTCTAGATTTTAACCTAGCTCTCTTGAGTCTTAGGTTCTTTCTTCAGACTCTCTCTCGAGTAGCTCTAAAGGGATATTTGGCATAGTATAACCCAAGATAATCGCATGCAATGAACTTCTTAGGTCATGTTAGCTTAGTTATTCTCAACCCATTCGACAAGTTAAGCTACTCATGCGTGCAAAGAGAGTGAACAGATGTAGAATAAGAACTTCCATTGTATAAATATAAAGATGAAGTACAGAACAACAATGTAAGGATAGAATAAAGAGCCTGGTAGTAATCTCTTGTTGCCCAGGCTTTTACACTATTTTTCTACTCGTGTTCAAAAGATAATCTTGCTCTCACGAGAGTCGTCCCGCTCTCTGCTTCTACGCCTCAAGGTTCTCTCTCGAGTTGCCCTGAGCGATCTCCAGTCTTTACTTTTCTTGTGCTCAGCCTTAAAATAAAAAGGAAAAACTATGGACAAAGGCGTGCTGAGCTAACTGATTCGAACTTATGAATTTTTGAACTGGTGAACCAATTTTCTGAAGAATGCCTCTGGTATTTATAGAGCTTCAGTGTGAAGGCGGCTTCTCTCTTATGATTGCTCAGATGGGATGGCTTTAATTCCCTAACCGATGCGTCGAATATTTGTCACCGAAAAGATGAATGTACTTGTTATCGTTAGTGGCTGTCAGCTTAATTCGGATTCGACCGTCATCAGCTATCTGTCCCTTCACGATTAATTATGCCTTTTACCCAGATACGTCCACCAAGTTGCACCAATTCTTCTTGAGAAAATATTTGCAAAAAAAATCACCAAAAAGCCTTGTGATAATATTGCGCTAGACCAATGATTTCCTATGATCGCAATTTCCACCTTGCGTCAACGGATATTTTGCATAAAAATACATAAATTAACTGTTTCTATGCGATGAACGCATGCGACTGCAATATTATGAACTTGATGCTTTTTGGATGCAATCTAACATTTTTTTATCAATGCAAGCCAACATTGTTTAAGAACTTAGCACTATGATAACGTGCATTTCTGCCCGTTATCACACCCCCAAATTTAAACAATGTTTGTCCTCAAAACTAAGCTAAAGATTTTCTTTAGCAAGTCGACCGCAATGTTCTTGTTGGGATAATTTATGGACGCGTTTTGTTTTGTTTTATTTTTTTATTTAAGGACGGATGGGTTTGAACATGAAATCATGCGTTAGACATAACTGATGCGTTTGCTCCCATGCGTCTGAGGTCATGCGTCGGAATGATAATGCGTTAATCTTAGCATGCAATGATCATGCGTTCCTATCATAAGTTTTCTTATGCTTGCACCAAGTATAACACAAACACAAGTTTCTTGGGTAATCCAAGGTCGAACACGGGGATTTATCACTCAATAATATTTATGAGGTGATGCGTTTGAGACGATGAATAAGAATAAAAATAAAGCGAAGAAGGTTTAAATGTTTTACATACTACTCCTACTCCTAACTAAATAGATTGAGCTATAGAAGACTTGCAATGAGAATAAGTAGAGACACAACAACCAATAACGCATAGTAATGTTTACTATCTTAAATCGCCCTAGTAATCCCAACTCATTGCATTAACGCATCACACCTCTCGATGGTCAGCCGTATGACTATATCTTTATAGTGTGTGGTTGCATTGAGCATAAAATTGTGCCTATCTCTAGGAACAATGCGAACCTTGCTTAGTGCGTTCCATCTCTTACCTTCTCAGGCAATTAGATGCTGTTATTTAACTTATAGACAAGTAATGCAACATCCCATAGACAGGCGTTGCCACAGTCTTTCACCAAGAAAAGAGGATTAACTCACTTATACTTGCACAACGCACACCTCTTGGTGGGCTACTACATGCGTCCTATCTCTAGGCTACATAATTAAGCATGCGATTGACTTTGATAAATAAATGCTGAAGAAAAACTATGATAGAGATGAAGATGATGAAGAAGACGGTAATGAAGGAGTTAAGATTTGCATTGATCACAAAATATCTTAATATCTCAAGCTAAAATGTAATACAATACAAAGATTAGAAGGGAGATGAAGGACTCTGCATTAAGGCTGCCGGTGGTGCCATGGCTGAATGGTGGAGATGTCTCTCTCGAGCTCTATCTCCGGCGAATGCTTCGATCGTCACTCGGTCTGGGTTGTGGAGATGAATAATTCTCACTAGAAATCTCTTTCAAGCTCTCATCTGTGTTCACAAACTTCTGCCTCTAGGCAGAATCTCGGATGTCTCAAAATGAAGGTCTCAAGGGCTATTTATAGAATTTGGATGCCAACAGCTGTAATGATGAAGGTATGGCTCACTGCTACTTTTGTTACGGTATGGGCATTGTCATATCACCTTATCTTGTTGATGCTCCCAAGGTATGCGTCTGACCTGAAATGATGAAGGTATGGCTCACTGTTACTTTTGTTACGGTATGGGCATTGGCACATCACCTTATCTTGTTGATGCTCCCATCTTGCGATCTTCTATTATGGCTGTCAATCCGTGGCCGCAATCTCTATTTATTCACTACATTCTCCATGCGTTGGACGCATGTGATTACTGCAACTTCCATGCGTTGGACGCATGGGGTTGCCATCTGCGTTTGTCTTTTGCGGTCGCCTGGCTTCAGCGCATGCGTTTGTCTGTGATTGCTTATTACAAATGCATGCGTTTGATTCCTACGATAGCTACAAAAATAGACACTTTGGCACGGAATAATGCATAATATTGAGTCAGTGAGGTTTTAGGTGCTTATCGACGCAAAACTCAAATTTTCACAAATTCTAAGTATTATCACTGTGTTTTCTACCTGTTAGCCCTCATAATTCTAAATAAAAGGCTTATAATAACTGGCATTTCTGCCAGTTATCAGTTCTTTTCCTAGATTTCTTAAGGATACTTCGTTCAAATCCTATATACCAAATTTTCCTTAAGTCTTATTCAAGTCTCTTCTTAAAATATTTCTAAGACCTAGGGACCGCAAGCTTATCCTTCAAAAGGACTTTACTTAATTTCGGGACATCGCATGATTTATTTCAAAAAGAAAACTTTTCCACCAGGGTGTCAAATGATTTTATCCTTGCATATTTCTTGACATTATTATTTTTTTTTCTGACCTTGCACTAATCCAAGTGCCTTGCCTTCGATTTGGCTTGCCCCCACGTGTGTCATGCGGACATCCAACTATGAGCAATGCGCTCTTTCTCAGACTAAACTCATACCTATTTAGCAGCAGAGTTGCAGTCATTTATATTTATGCATTGATCCTGGCAACTTACTTTCGTTTTGGCTTACCTCCACGTGTTTCATGCGGACATCCAACTACCAGTAAGTGCCCTTCTCAACTTAGCTCTTATCAACATGGGTTTCCCTATTGCGTTGACAGTGGAGTTGTTATTCTCAATTTTTTTTTTTTTTTTAGAATAGCAAGGTCGAAAATAAATACCTCACCCCCAAATTTAAAATGCGGCAATGTCCTCATTGCCAAAAGATTGAAAGAAGTCATGCGATGTTCTTAGAAAGCTTCATAAAGAAAGTTTGAAAGAAAGCTAACAAACCCCTAGAAATATTTAATGAGGTGACTATCTTAAAGTTAAGTTGACTCTAGTATATATGAAAGAAATAGAAGTATATTTTCCATCATTGAAATCATAATTGGCAAAGAGACAACATGCAGTAACTTACTAAATTTATCCATGTCAAATGATTGCGGTAATCAAAGAGGATGTGGTGATAAGACTTTTAAAACTAAAATGCGATGCGATAGTGCGAAATTTGAAAAAAAAGTGAAGGAAGAATACAACCCCCAAATTTGCGCTGTTGCCCGCATTGTGTATTGATGCATCCTTCTTTACGGAAATCTATCTTCTTTGGATTGCGATGATGGAATGAGATAAGTTGCTTCTTTGTGTAACACCTCCGCAATCCATCGCCTCAATCGTTGCAAGAAAAACAGAGAGAGGGTCAAATATGTTTAAACAAAACAACATTCTTTTTCCGCAATTTTTTTTTCTGAATAATAAGAGTAAGAATAGATAAAGACTGAAAAGATATAGTGAATTGAAAATTATGGGTAGTAGAGAAGAATTGAAGATTCCATGATTCCAAAAACTTGCGTCTCTGATGGATTGCGATCGTCTGATAACGCAGGGACCTCCTACTTCCTTCTTTATTCAAAGTTCTTTAGTTTCACAGAGTTGACTTGGCGATACCAACCTTCACCATGATACGCCTTTACTTGTTGCCCATTAACTTTGAATATGTTAGTTCCGTCATCATTTGATAATTCAACCGCGCCATGTGGGAATACCTGTCTAACTATGAATGGTCCGGACCAACGTGACTTTAATTTTCTCGGGAAAAGCTGTGGTCGTGAGTTGAATAGTAAGATCTTCTGCCCGACTTAAAGGTTCTTACCGCATATGTGTTTGTCGTGCTAGCGCTTGGTGCGCTCCTTGTAAATCTTTGCGTTTTCATATGCGTTAATCCTCCAATCTTCTAGCTCAACCAGTTGCATTTTTCGCGCTTCTCCTGCTTTCTTCAAATCAAAATTCAGTTTCTTCACCGCCCACATTGCCTTGTATTCTAGCTCTAAAGGCAAATGACATGCCTTACCAAATACCAACGTATATGGGGACATACCTATGGGTGTTTTAAATGCAGTCTGGTATGCCCACAACGCATCGTCGAGCTTTGTTGCCCAATCTATTCGCAAAGGCCTTACTACCTTCTCGAGTATCAGTTTAATCTCTCGGTGGGACACCTCGGCCTGACCATTCGTCTGCGGATGGTATGCGGTGGTCACTTTGTGGAGAATATTGTATTTGCACAGCAGCTCCTTAACAGTATGATTGACAAAGTGAGACCCCTCATCACTTATTATGGCACGTGGGGTGCTAAAACGAGTGCAAATGTTCTTCTTCAGAAATTGATAGACTACCGCCGCATCGCTTGAGGCACATGCCATTGCCTCTACCCACTTGGATTCATAGTCGACGGCTAATAAAATATAGTGTTCGAGGGAGGGAATGTGATAACTTGTAGAAATACTGTTTTATTTATAATGTTTTATTTAGATATTACGGCTAAAAGAAAAAAAAGTTGTGTCGATAGTATAGAAATTGGCTAAGAAATGCGAAAATTATGAAATGTCGTAAATACACCCACTGACACCATTTCGATGGTAGAATATAATGTTTCAGTTTTGTTTTGCAGGAAATTATTCATCGCATGTGTTCATGGCTCAAAGACAAAATGAACAACGCATCTACGTCGCATTGCACCCATCAATCGAGAACGAAGAGATGATCGACGCAATGACGGCGTATTCGACAATCGATCAAGAGCTCTAGCGATCAATGCAATTCAACCGCATGCGGTAATAAAAAATAACACCGAATGCGGCGATAGATCGAAGATGTGAAGAGCAACACATTTGCGGAGGATTCTGACAAGTGTACAGCTTTTAGTTGGGCATTTCTGACGAATTGATTGCGTAACAGAAGGAATTTCCATTCCGCCATTTCAGGAACTACCATAACTATACAGTGGGGACCACAAATTCAAAGAGTCAAGGCCTCGCCTATAAATAGCTTCTTCACGCTGAAAGATATACAGATACAGATACTGGTACATACATATATACATAGAGACGTGCATATACTAATTCTGAGAGAGAGGCTGGTCTGAAGCGACTGTCCAGAGTAGATCTGGGAGAACCACGAGACAAGGCCGAGAGGTGTCTCCGAGCAGAAAACTGTTCCAATTCCCGTAGTTCACTAGAAGAAATTCGGCCTTTAATGTCGGTTGCCAACTGACATTAAAGGTAGTGTTATTAAAGGCCTTCAGTAACACCAATATTGCAGCCTTCAATGTCGGTTGCAACCGGCATTAAAGACCTTCAATGTCGGTTGCAATCGACATTGAAAGTCTCAATATTGAAAGCCTTGCAACCGACATTAAAGGTCTTTAGTGACTAAAGGTCTTTAATGTCGGTTGCAACCGACATTAAAGCCCTTTTTTTTTTTTTTAAATTCTTAATCGACATTGAAGCCTGAATCTATCCGTTTTTTTTTTAAATTCCGTTGCCGAATCAATTTTTTTGGTCAAATAAGTTAAAAATGATATTATATGTCTCGTGTTGGGTCAGGAAATGTCTGTTATTGTTTTATATTAAATAGTATAAAAAAAAAATTGCATGGCGAGCCCATCAATATGTGTCTTCTACCTATGAATTTATCCACAAACAAGAATCAATATTTCCAATTCATTACATATACTCATCAATATTTGTCTTCCACCTATGAATTTATCCACAAACAAGAATCACAATACCAAAACCAGACTTTCATAGAATACTTACACCAAAGCCATCATTTCTCTCATTCACAAATATCAAGTAGTACTGATTCCATGAATAAACAAGAATCACAATACCAGAATCACAATACCATGAATACAACTTCCAATAATAAACAGATCATGTCTTCCACCTATGAATTTATCCACAAATAAGAATCACAATACCAGAATCAGACTTTCATAGAATACTTACACCAAGCCAACCAGAACCAGACTTTCATAGAATACTTACACCAAGCCATCATTTCTCTCATTCACAAATATCTAGTACTAGTTTCATGAATAAACCAGAATCACAATACCATAAATACAGCTTTCAATGATAAACAAATCATGTCTTCCACCTATGAATTTATCCACACACAAGAATCACAATACCATAACCAGAATTTCATAGAATACTTACACCAAAGCCATCATTTCTCTCATTCACAAATATAAAGTAATAATAATTCCATGAATAAACAAGAATCACAATACCAAAATACAACTTCCAATAATAAACAGATCACGTCTTCCAACTATGAATTTATCCACAAATTAATTCTAAGCTAGCATTTACATTCTATTGAGACAAAAAAACAAGAATTACATCCTTATACAAATCGGCCAACAAAACTTGCCCATTGGGTCCGAATTACGTCGATCTCTCCTTGCGTATATGCATATTTTGTATTGAACTACAAAAAGGAAAAAAAAAAAGAAGATAAACTCAACATAAGTTTACGTTCATTTATTAAATTAAAGCTAGCACTATATAAAAAATAAATAATTTATGTACGAGGCTAGTAATGGGAGTAGTAGGATTATGCACTATTTCGTGTATATACTTTTGCACATAGTACCCGCATCCTACAGAATCTAATTGATGAGGGCACTGCATATAAAGTTGAAAACAATTGTTAAATTGTTATAAAGAAGTCGAATGAACATAAATTGTTAAAAAATGAATACAAATTTATCTTTATAGGTTTCCATTTTGGAGAAGACCGATAGTGTTGGAGATCGTGCTTGGCTTGCCATGTTTTCAATCCACTAAATAGTTTAAAAACATTAGTTAAACATAAATACTTCAATTAAGAGCTAAGAAAGTTCAATTACACTTACATATTTACAACTCCATGAAAATCCTCTTGAACCTTGCTTTGAAGAGAATCCAAAACATAAACACAATTTTCTTGTAGATTGATTACAATCAATATCCAATGATAACTATAATAAGCAACAATTTCGAAATATTAGTACATGTATAATGCAAATTAGCCGCAACGTAAACACAATTTACTTACCCTATGTTATATGGAATGAGGACTATTTGGTCTAAATTAGCCAATTCTAGTTGATTGGCTAAATTTCTGGATCGGATATCTTGAGACTTCACGTGTGGTGATATTCTTGCTTGATCAATTATAAAAAAATTCTTCGTAATATCATGACCACATTCATCCCAAAGATACCTAAACAAAGTAAAAGTTATTATTTATCAACATGAAACAAAGTATACATGAGTGAATTTAGATGAGTAATACTTACGCAATGTACGTCAAAATACACATGTAGCCTATTTCAACCATATTACACGACCTAAGTAAATAAATTTGTCTCTTCCAAATATATGCTCGTCCAAAGAGATACAGATCATGTCTACATCGTTCATGTTATGCATGGCATGTCCGTTCAATAATTTGATAATACCATTAGCGTTAGCATATTTGGAGGACTGGCTGAAGCTCTTAATTGGTGAATGATCCTACCATAACCAAAGTTACAAAAATTTAAAGTAGGAAAAATAATAAATAACCAAACCCATAAACTGAAAAGGAAACATACTTTTTTCTCGTCACCCATAACTACAAGTTCATGAGGCCATTTTACGAAGTTGCCCATTGCTTGCTTTAAGAACTCTATTTTACCCTTCACAGGAATTGGTATAGGCAAATCTTCTCCAATAGCAATGTCAATAAGAACTTTAACAGTTAAGCATTACACATCATCATCAAATGTTGTGGCTACTGCAACAATATTATCTATAGTTCCTATAGCCAAGTGGCATGGTGTCCCCTTAACAAATTTAAAAGAACTTATGTCATGCATGGTTAAGCACGTACAATATGATTAAAATTTAAAAGTCACAACAATCTTCTTTAGACATCTTCTTAGTATCTTCTTCTTTGGACATCTTCTCAATATCTTCTTCAGATGCACTTAGTGCAACACTTCCAACAGATGATTTGGACTGATGAGATTATTTGCTATGAGTTCTTCCTCTTGACATTTTACCATGTTGAACAATTTTTTTACTAGAGCCTCCTTCAGTTTCTTGGCTCATAGAGGACTTTGGTCTTACTAATTTGAAATATTGAGAATGGGAAACAAAATCACCCATTCCTCTAACATGTCCCCAATGTTCTTCCGTACCGAATGCTTCGATGAGAACATCTTCACCTTCATGAACTTCAACCAATTTATCCTATAAAACATATTATAATTTTCACACAATATCTATATCATCTTAAACTTATATATATGTCATCTTAAATTTTGCATAATATATACTTACAATCTGATTGGCACATTCTCGAGTAACTTCATCAAAGTATTCATTATTCTTTCCTTTTCTTGCTTCTTTCCATAAAGTCGCCTGATAAGAAGGTTCATTCGATAGGTTCAACATGAACATACATATTTAATTAGCATAAACATATTAGAATAAAATATTTAATTTAAGTTGAATAACTCACTAATTCTTGGCCAAGATTCGCATAGCCCTTTCGAGAAATGTGGTGATTATATACACATTTCGCACGTCTTTCTTTTTGAACACTACTGATTTTTTGTACAACAAATCTAGCTGAAGTTACCTATCAAAAGAATGATAATGTTGACATGTAATTTATTGTGAATGACTTACCTCCCATTCTTCACTCGATCATTCGTTGACGAACGATGTCCAATGATCTTGCTCTATATGAGAATATTGTTGCGGTGGAAATTGTAAGATCGAAGGTTCATTCTTAAATGGAAGTATGAACTTTTGAGTCAACGTTGTCTTGAAAGTCCGAAACTTCCTAGAGGCAGACATTCGTATACAATGTTTGGACTTAGAGTCCACATTGAACGACATCTGCACAATGAAAAAAGTAGTTAAACAATAAACTAATAAACTACTATGCACATGAATTAAAAGTTTAGAAAACATACTGCTACACAATAAAAAAGTTTGTCTTTTAAATGATTTGGAACTTTTTTCCAAGAATCATACGTTAAAGGAATTTTTTGTCGAACACAAACTCCTATATAACTCTGCATCTTCTTTGCTCCAGATCCAACCGGTTGTCCATGTACATTACAATTGATGGTCAACCGTTGCCCAGATGTCCTTATTTGTGCCAACTTAGACATTGTAGTTGGGCCACGTGGTATACTTATTCTACTATATTTTTGTGGGATCATATTTCTATCATCCTCACTGCTACTTGTTGAAGTTTCCATGTCAATTTGCAAAAAAAAAAAAAATTTACTCATACAAAAAACATATAATCTTAATATTTAAATACATATAACCATAGTAAATGACATACCATGTTTAATACATTAATTATCAACCCATCGACCCTCACAGTCATGTCTAATGTATGTGGATGTTGTATCATCAATCTCAGTAAATGTATCAACATTGGGCATTCTTTGCATACCTCCATAACCACACTCTTGTTAGCATATCTCCTATTTCATCTTCATAAAAATCATCCTCAATTGTTCGTTGTGGAGATGTTAAAACAATTGACCAACTTGAATTTGCGGTCTTTTACATAGAACACTTGTTTTGCTTGAGAGGCTAAAATAAATGGGTCTGATTTATGTCCAATACGATTGAGGTCCACAATAGTAAACCCAAACTCGTCTGTTTTGACTCTAGTTCTATTCTCAACCCAATTACATTTGAATAAAATAAATGATAATCCATGATAGTCAAGCTCAAATCTTGGAATTGGAGGGAAATACCACATGACTTTTGCTGGGATATTCTTAGCCTTTTCGTTTAATTTTTTTTGAAGCTTCCATCTTGACGTACCACAAATGGGGCATACATTTGCATTAGAGAGTTCTTTTCTAAACAAGCAACAATCATTTCTACATGCATGAATCTTCTCATACTTCATTCCAAGAGTACCCAACATCTTTTTTGCTTCATAAGTAGAAGTTGGAATTTCATTAGGACTAGGTAATATGTCATGAATTAATTCCAACAACTTAGTGAAACTCTTATCGCTCCATCCAAATTTAGCTTTTAAATTATATAACTTTACCAATGTAGATATTTTGGAAAAAGTTTTACAATTTGGGTACAATGGTTTCTTCACATCATCTAATAATTCTTCAAAATTATCGGATTTTCCACTAAAATAGTTATTGTATGCAGCCTCAAACATTCCAATTGTGTCATCAACATCTACATCATCCTCATCAACTTCGTCTCTTTCACTAGTAGACATATTTTCATTGTTTCCTCTTAATCGGTAATGATTCACCATGCAAAATCCATGTCTGATAACTTTGATCTATACCATTAAAAAATAAGTGTTCTCTTAGTTTGTTCACATCTAGAGTCTTTGCATTAACACACTTCAAACATGGACAACTCATGACATTCAGTATATTTGAATGTTGTAGACCATTTTTAATAAACACCTCGACCCCTAAACCATACTCAGCTGACATTCTATTCATTTTCATCCATGACTTATCCATGATTGTAAAATATGCAACTTAATCTACAAAAAAAAAATAATAATAATAATAACAAAAGAAAATTTAAAAGCATAAAATTATGATTGAAAAATATGCAACTTCAACATATTTAGAACAACTAGACTTTTAAGATAAGCATCTTATAAATATTACCTTGTCCTTGTTATGAAGTCCTTTTTGTGTTGGGTGCAATCTTTCTATCTTCCTTCCAAATCCCCAAGAATCAAAATTTAGCCTTACACATCAAACTTGAACCTAACAAATGAAAAACTTCACTCAACGCCACACAACAATTGGTAGTGAATTCTAAGCTAAAGCCAATGGAAGGTAAGGACTCTAAATGGTAACATATGGAGATGACAAGCATGAACCATTAACCACGTTACGTATAAATTAGATCGACAGAAGAGAAAAAAGGCCTACTGCACGAAGCTACAAAAGATTAACGAAAATAATGTTCCTTACTAAAGTGCAGGATAATTCGTGCCTTAATTTCTTATTTTCTTATATAGGAACCATATTGCTCAACTTGAATAACAACAAGATAGAGGATCAAAAGATGAATTGGTCAGATATAAAGAGTTATTAAACCATTTGTAAATTATAAGTAAATGTAAACACATGAAAGTTTCTAGAATATATAGTGGATGAGTAACAGAACAAAGCAACATAAACATGGATAACACATTGGTGTTCTTGGTTCGACTATTTTTAGAACATTTGTTCAGCCTTTCTTTCATTCATCGTGATTCATGACACTGTTGTTTGTGTAACAGTGCACCGTCTAATGAAGTCTGAGGTTGAATGGCTAAACAACAGTATAAATTGGACAGAAATTTCTTTTAGCTAAACCAATTTCAGCTAAACAACAGTATAAATCTGCTCTGAAGAAGATAAACCCAAAATTTCTCAAATGGATACAACAAGACAGGCTGCTTTTTTGGTGGTTATTAGGTTCGATAAAAAAAGAAAATGTTGTTCAAATATTCAACTATCAAATGACAGAGGAAGACAACCCCATCTGAAGGCAAACGAAAATGTTGTTCAAATATACCTGCGATGGAGAAGCTTGGATGACGAGCTCGTTTCCGATGACCGCCCGATGACCGCCCGATGAAGACAACCCCACCTGCAGGCAAATGGCCGACCAATAACAACTGAGAGAGGGTTTATTTGGGTAGGCAAACGACCGATCGAGTGTTGTAGTATGTTTGGTAAAGTGAGAGAGCTGAGAGATGAAATTTTAAGGCACGCATGCGCGAGAGGGAAATCAAAATTTTGATAAATTAAAAAAAAAAAATAATGGGGGGCCTTCAATGTCGGTTTAAAACCGACATTGAAGATCCGTTCTTTTCAACCGACATAATACATCCAATAATATTATTTTCAACCGACATTGAAGCCCGAATTTCTTCTAGAGGTTGAAGCTCTGTGCGAAGGTCAATTCTAATGGGAAAGAAAGCCTGAGAGGGAAGCTTTCCTCTCCATTATATCCACACGCTGGAAAGCACTATCTCTGTTCGGGATCTGTGTCAAGATGTTGACACTCTTTCTATATTTGTTTCTAATCTCTATTTCATCATCTGTATTCATCTTCTCTAATCTTTCATTCACAACATGTATCAAACGCTTAATTTTAGAATTAAATGTTATGATAGTCACCATTATCATCTCTCTGTCTCTTTCTGTACATCCATAATCCATTTTCTCCATGATGTGTTCTTAATCCCCTGGGTAAATAGTAAGAATTAAGCGAGTTAGTTAATTTGTGCTAAGGAAATAATTAAGTTTAGCTAAAGCATGCTCGATGGCATCTTCACCTGTGAGAGCAGAAGTGAAGATGTTATTCCGCCTATCAAGAGAAGGTTGGAAGAATGCGTTAACTAAAGCAAGAAGTATTTCCAGAGATGGAAACAACCTTGCGTTCATCACGTTCATCCCTGTTTCACCATAGAGATATAGGGACGTGGCCGATCACTGAGAGGTGTATGCCAAGGGAAAGCGGAACCTTAGTTGTGTCTTTAACGCAATTGACAAACTTGCGATGTTTTTACTATTTACTCTTTCTCTTTCTGCTTCATTCATAAAGACTTGTCATCGCATACATCGATTCTTTGTACAACTTCACAGTCAGTTCTCGACCTCAGTATCATGTATCATGTATCTTGTATCTTGTATCATATTAGTTTAGGATTTTACTTATCAATGCAATTTTATTTCATCACAATTTATATTCCTGTATAAACCACCATTCTTTATTCATTGTTAAAAACCGGTTGCATGTATCACATAAGTAACGCATTAACGAAAACAATCCTCGTGTTCAACCTCGGATCATTCTGAGAAACTTGCGTTCGAATTATACTTGGTTTCAGTGCAAGGAAACTTGTGACACGCTCTACTTCATTGCATACTACGAGCATATCATTAACAACGCATATATTTAGACGTAGTATTGCATAAAATTGTCTTTATCGCAAAGTATTTGAGCGCATATTTAGCATATCATTCATTTCATTCACAAGCAACGCGTTAGAGTAGATAAAGAGATTAAAATTATGTCATCAAGATTATGGCAACATGAACTTGAATCATTTTTCATCATCAGTAGTGTGAATAAGCGATACATAACATACACAAAATTTCCTTACAAGTTTATGGAGCCGTTGCCGAGGATTGGTAACGGTTAATGTTGAATACTTTTGTGGTATGTTGCAGGACAGATCTCTTTGTACTGTCTGTTTATCGCGAAGAACAGGCTGACGGTTTATGAGTACTAGAATTGATCCAGAAATTCTAAACTGACCCAGAGATCAAGTGTATTTTTCACGCAGGAACACATCAGAAACAAATTAAGCATCGAAAATTTCCCCGTTATTGCAAAGTTTTCATAAAAATCACCAATGCAACTATTTTCACAAGTCCCTGTGTTCAACCCTGGACTTACCAGGAAACTCCGATGAATTTACACTTGAATTTCGCTAGGAAAACTTGAGTTCACAATGCAATCCATCAACGCATATCATCCATATTTTCATTCATAAAATAACACATCATATTTTTGGCACCGTTGCCGGGGACTTCGGCAAAATAGTTGTTAACGGTAATTTTTGTGATTTCTTTGCAGAACTCTCAATCTCTAGTGAGCTACGACCCAGAAATTGAGAGAATGTTTCGAAGGAGACTATGAGACTACCAACAACAACCACAATTCGATAAAGAAGAGATGGTAGAGCAGCCTAGAGGTGGAGCACCAAATGATAATAATGTCATGGAGAATTCGATTCTGTTGGCAAACGATCGCAATAGGCCCATTAGGGACTATGCATCGCCAAAACTATATGTTTTCTCTCCGAGAATCATGAGGCCTGCCCTCGACAGAAGTAGATTCGAAATGAAACTGGTGATGCTGCAGATGATCCAGACTGCAAGTTAATTCGGAGGAAGGCATGGCGAGGACCCACACACCCACCTCCAAAGTTTTATTGAAATCTACAATACTTTTGTGTTCCCGAACATCTCTACTGAAGAAGTTTGACTAACGTTGTTCCCATTTTCTCTCTGTGTGGCTAGGAAATGGGCTTATTCGCTCGAACCAAGAGAGATTACTTCTTGGGACCAGGTAGTGGAGAAATTTATGAAAAAGTATTTTCCACCTATTGAGAACGCAAGACGAAGGAAGCTTATTACTAATTTTGAACAAGATATGGACGAATCGCTCAACGATGCTTGGGCGAGGTTTAAATGGTTGGTCCGGGATTTTTCGCATAATAGGCTACCAAACTACCTTCAAATGGAAATTTTCTATCATGGTTTGAATCCCGCTTCGCAGACCGCTGCCAATGCAGCAGCTGCTGGTGGTCTGCTTGACAAAACTTACGATGAGGTGAAGAATATCCTGGACCGCATCTCCAAGAACCATGAAGACTAGAGGGAAAGTGACTAGAGATTGAGACTCAAAGCTTCCGACGCAAATAATGGTGCCATTATTTCATTACAAAACCAAATGACCGCAATGATGAATTTGATTCAAGGAATGGCGATCAGCAGCCCAACACTGCAAGGTGGGCAAATTAATGCAATAAGTCAAAACACCGCAAGGTGTGCGACTTGAGGTGATGAGTGTCACAATCGCTCTTTCGGAAGCATCCTTTAGCGATTGTGCGGCACTTGTTCCCGCTCACGAACAAGCCAGCCAACTCGAATACGGACTGCCGATGGCACACCGAGTGCCTCTTGCAACCTCCAATCCCGTTCGAGGGAAAATGGTTTTAGAAAACGGGTTTAGAGAAAAGGTTTTCGTAAGAAGATTTGAGAGTGTGTATAAAGAAAGAAAGATTGTAGTAGACTAGAAAGCAATAAGCAACAACAACGGCTTTATAGAGTACTACTCCAGGTATGAGGAAGTGATGGTTAGTCTCATCCCCATATAGTGCATTCTGAACAAAAAGCCAACTGGCGCCCTTGCATATGCAAAAGTGCGAGTGGTCACTTACAATGAAAATGTAAAGAAAGCAAGCTAACTAAACTAATACAATACAGGACATGAAAGTATGCTAGAAGGGGGTTGGATTGGGCATGCGGCCATGGGCAACAGGCCCTGGACAAGCATGACCGTTACATTCTCCCCCACTTAATTGGTTGACGTCCCCGTCAACCGACCTTGTTCAAAACCTACGATGGCCGGAGCTGCATTCTTCAAGTCTTCGGCCCGTTCCCAACTGATCTCTTCGTCGGGGAGATTCTTCCATTTCACTAAGAACTCTGTCAGTTCTTGTCTGGGTCTTCCACTACGGCGCGTACGTTTACCCAGGATTTGTGCAACTTCTTTATCAGCAGAACTCTTCATCGTGACCGGTGGGCGCCTTAGCACGTTTCGCTGTTCATCCTCGGGATCGGGATGATAGGGCTTCAGGAGACTTACATGGATGACAGGATGAATCTTCATCCATGAGGGTAACTGAACCCTATATGAGGTTCTCCCGACTTTCTCAATTACCTCCACTGGACCTTCATATTTCCTTACTAGCCGTTGGTCTCTCTGGCCTCGGAAACGAAACTATTCTGGTCGTAGCTTGATCAGGACCTTGTCCCCAGCTTGAAACTCAAGGGCCCTCCGCTTCTTACCAGCCCACTTCTTCATCCTCCTCGATGCTCTTTCTAGGTAGGCGCGAGCTATCTCAGAGGTTTTGCTCCACTCTTTAGTGAAGTTATGTGCCTGAGGACTTTTGCCGGCATAAGGGTGGTCCACCAAGTGTGGCCTGAGTGGCTGCCTGCCGCACACTTCGAAGGGCGTTTTTCCGATCGCGGAACTCTGCTGGCTATTGAAGCTGAACTGAGCCGTATCTAACAACTCGTCTGACTATTTCCGACGCTCAGCCAATTCTGGCGGGACCATCCGATATGCATTTTTGGCAGGCGACTTTGCCCCTGGCAACAACTCAATCTCATGGTCAATCCATGGGGGTAAGGACTTGGGCAGGCTTTTCGGCATGACGTCCCGATACTCTTCCAAGACAAATAGGACGTCTTGGGGAATCTCCTCTTCAGTGGACTCAACCGATTCTATCGGGATGGCCATGAACGTGGGTTCGTCGTGGGCCAGGCCCCTCTTCAATTGGAGGGCTGAGATCATTCTCACCCCATTTGGCCGCTTGATACTGGCTTGGACTACGGTCGGTGAAGATCCGGTAATGACTAAGCATTTGGCGAGGGGCACTGGTATGACTTTATGTTCAAGTAGGAATTCCATCCCCAGTACCACATCGAAATCATCCATCTTGACAATCACGAAATCAACGAAGCCCTTCCAGTCTCCTAACTTTACCGGAGTTCTCTTCGCTATCCCCGTAATCAGTAGGGCTGCGAAATTCACAGCTTTCATCCTCCCTGCATCTCTTTCCCAATTCAAGTTCAGGCGGCGAGCTTCCGTCTCAGCCATGAAGTTATGGGTAGCCCCAGAGTCAACCATAGTGGTTTTGGCCGATCTTTGGTTGACCCAAGCGTCCACATACATGAGACCTTTCTCTAGTGGCTCCGTCGCCTTTCCCATATTCTTCTAGAGTGCAGATAGGAATTTCAATGCCCCCATCTTGGGATTCTCAATTTCTGCCGCTGGCTCGGTTACCGTCTCCTCTAGTTCAGCCTCGTCTTCGGAGGTAGAGGCTAATGTGGCTTGAAAAGCACTGAATGCAGTTTGATTTGGACACTCGCGCGCCTTGTGTGGCCCTCTACATATGAAACAAGACAGGGGCGATTGTAATTGTTATGCTGTTGTGGCGGCCCCCGCCAATTGTGTCCCGATCTCGTTTGGGATGATTTATGGTCCCCCCCTGTGTTCTTGTCTCCTCCCTCAGGTCTGGGAGGACTAGAACGGCTATTTCTGTTTCCCCCATTTGGGGAAGTTGATTGCTTCCTCACATCTTGTGAGTCAGTGCTAAGGTCGTATAGCCGTTCAGCTGCCGCATAGGCAGAGGGGAGATCCTGTACCCTCTGTTCATATAGTTTTGATTTCGCCCACGGTTTCAGCCCCTCCACAAAGCAAAAGACCTTGTCTTTTTCAGACATATCCCGTATGTCCAACATGAGTCCTGCAAACTGTTTTACGTAGTCCCTGATGTTACCTGTTTGCTTTAGCTCTCGGAGTTTTCGTCGAGCCAAGATCTCGACATTTTCAGGGAAGAACTGCGAACGAAGTTCTTGTTTCAATCTATCCCAAGTATCAATCGTGCAGCGTTCTTCCTGTATGTCTGTAAATCGTGATCTCCACCACAGTTTTGCATCTTCAATTAGATGCATCGTTGCTATTGTGACTTTCGACTCTTCAGTCACTGTGTTCGTCGCCTTGAAGTATTGCTCAAGGTCGAAGATAAAATTTTCCAGGGCTTTCGCTTCTCGCACCCCACAGAAGGGTTTTGGTTCTGGGATTTTTATTCGGCTCACTGCCATTGCTCCCCCAGGTGGGGCTTGGTTCCCTACCGCTCGGATGGTGAGATTCACCCTAGCACTCACATCCGCTATCTCGGCTCTGACGACATCCAGGGCCGATCGAAAGTCTTCAGATAAATCGGTTACCATCTGAAGTATTGCTTTTTGGGAGCTGTCCAGCTCTTCGACACGCTCCTCTATGTGGGCAACAGAGCCCGAGGAGCTATCGCCTCGTTCAAAGCTGCCGGATCGTACTGTTTTGGTCTCGAGGGTCTCTACCCTCATCATCAATTCTCTGACGGGTAATCCGTCTAGGCGGCCTACCAACGCATCAATTCCATCGGCTTTCTCGGCAACTTCTTGTAGCCGAGTCTCAAGGAAACGAACATTATCTGGGACCTCTCTCAGGTAGAGCATTTGTTCTTCCATCTCTACCAATCTGTCCACATGGGACTTGTTCAGGTTCTTCGTCGCCGACATGATCACTGATCTCCCTCTATAAGCCAACTTGGCTCTGATACCAACTGTCACAATCGCTCTTTCGGAAGCTTCCCTTAGCGATTGTGCGGCACTTGTTCCCGCTCACGAACAAGCCAGCCAACTCGAATACGGACTGCCGATGGCACACCGAGTGCCTCTTACAACCTCCAACCCCGTTTTAGGGAAAATGGTTTTAGAAAACGGGTTTAGAGAAAATGTTTTCGTAAGAAGATTTGAGAGTGTGTATAAAGAAAGAAAGATTGTAGTAGACTAGAAAGCAATAAGCAACAACAACGGCTTTATAGAGTACTACTCCGGGTATGAGGAAGTGATGGTTAGTCTCATCCCCATATAGTGCATTCTGAACAAAAAGCCAACTGGCGCCCTTGCATATGCAAAAGTGCGAGTGGTCACTTACAATGAAAATGTAAAGAAAGAAAGCTAACTAAACTAATACAATACAGGACATGAAAGTATGCTAGAAGGGGGTTGGATTGGGCATGCGGCCATGGGCAACAGGCCCTGGACAAGCATGACCGTTACAATGAGCATGCGATGGAAGATTGCCCGCAAAATCCACAGTCTGTATATTTTGTAAAGAATAATCTCTTTTCAAACACTTATAACCCTGGGTGGAGAAACCACCCCAATTTTGCTTGGAAGAATCAACAACAAAATTTTCAATCTGTGGCGCAAAAAGAAGGGCCACCAGGATTCTTCCAACGCAATAACGATCAGTATAGCAACTAAGCAAGTAGCTCACAACAACCAATGCAATCTTCTTCTCTAGAAAGCCTATTGAAGCAATATATAGAGAAAAACGAGTCAATACTTCAAAGTCAGGCTACGTCCATCCGCAACCTCGAATTGCAAATGGGCCAGATTGCGAATGAGCTGAAAAGTAGACCACAAAGGGCATTGCCAAGTTCTACCAAACTTCCACACAACCGAGGGGGATCAGGTAAGGAGCAATGTCAGGTTGTGACATTATGCAATGGAAAGATTATGGAGGGAGAAAAGAAGGATCAGAGTAGAACAACTTCCATCACAACTGAGCCTGAAATTGCGGTAACGCAAGAAGAAAGAGAAAATCAAGAAGTGGAACTTGATGTTGCGTCGACCTAAAGGTCAAATGAAATGGGAACCGTGAAAGTCCAGTTACCACCTTTTCTTCAGAGGCTAAGAAAGAAGAAAAATGAAGAGGTACAGTACCAACGC
Organism: Benincasa hispida; assembly: GCF_027475165.1. Lineage (NCBI taxonomy): Eukaryota > Viridiplantae > Streptophyta > Magnoliopsida > Cucurbitales > Cucurbitaceae > Benincasa > Benincasa hispida. Next base: position 55,957,554 of record NC_143486.1, read on the forward strand.
TTCTTATCTATGTTAAAGCAATTATATGTTAACATCCCTTTCAGTGGAGCGATTGAGGAAATGCCTACCTATGCCAAGTTTCTGAAGGACATGGTAACTAAGAAAAGAGGCACTGGAAAATTTTCCATGGTGGCATTAACGCAAAGATCCAAATCTATTATTCCATCGAAGATGAGCGATCCTAGGAGCTTCACTATCCCTTGCTCCATAGGAGGACTCTATATTGGGCAAGCCCTGTGTGACTTGGGGGCCAGCATAAATTTGATGCTACTATCAATGTTTAGACAATTAAATGTGGGGCAACTTGTGCCCACATCAGTGACTCTCTAATTGGTTGACAGTTCTCTAGTTCATCCAGAAGGTAAGTGTTGAAATGCTAGGATTGATGCTAGAAAGATATGCTATGCTATGATCGAAATGATGCGATACTACTTCTAGATATGCGTTAATTATGAATGTTCTTGTAGTACGCCATGCGTTGTTACAAGTTTCCTTACGTTGGAACCAAGTGTAATTCCACCTAAGTTTCTCGGTGTGATTCGAGGTCGAAAACAGGGACTGTTTGAGGTTATTGTGGTATGTTTATGATACATGCGATCGGGTTTTTCAATTTAATAAAAGTATAGTTTTTGCAAGTATATAAAAATTGCGATAAAGTAAAGGAAAGCAGTAAAAAAATGCGATAATAAAATAAGTATAATAAACCTAAGCTAGATGATACAAGATACAGGCTTCATGAGACAAGATGCTGGGGTCCAGGCTGGCTGTGAAGGTTATGCAAAGAACATAGAATGCGGCGACAAGTCTTATGTACAACACAGAAAGAGAAAGATAACAAATATAAACAGCACAAGTTTCTTAATTGCGTTGAAGCCATAAGTACGGTTCCATTTTTCTCTTGGCGTACACCTTTCAGTGATCGGCCGCACTCCCACATGTCTGTGGTGAAATAGAGACAAACGTAATGAATGCAAGGTTGCTTCCATGTCTGGAAGTACTACTCGCTTTAGTTAACGCATTCTTCTAACCTTCTCTCGATAGATCAGAATGGCATATTCACTTCTGCTCTCACAGGTGAAGATGCCATCTAGCATGACTTAGCTAAACGCATTTACCTCTTTAACACAAGTTAAGTACTTGTTTAATTCATATTAACTACCAGGGGATTAGGAAGACATCATGGAGAAAGTGATTAATGGAGGAACGGAAGTAGACAGAAAATGGGATATGAAAGTAGTCAAAACATTTAAGATATCTATTAAGCGTTTGATACATGGTGTGAATGAAGAGATAAAGAAGGTGAAATATAATGATGAAAAGAGATAGAACAGATACAAACAAGTGCCAACGTCTTGGCACCGATTCAGGTGGAGGTCTGCTTGTCGGATTGGATGGATCAGATGGATGGATGAGTTTCCTTTTCAGATTTGCTCAACCAGTAGCAGGGTTCTCAACATAGAGCTTCTCGGCGGGTATTTGGCAGAATAGAACTAAGACTCACCTCTTGGCCTTGTCTCGTCTTCTTCTCAGATTTCTTCAGTTAAGCACTCAGCTCAGCCTTTCCTCTCAACACTTCAGCAGAAATTAGCCCGGTATCCAGTAGCATATTTTTTTCTTGAAATCTATGGGGTATTTATAGGTAAAGATCTTTGACTCTGGCCTTGTGGTCCCCACTTGTTGTTATGGAAATTTCAAAGATGGAGGGATATTATTCCTTCTGTTATGCAATCAGACTGTCAATTCTACACAACCGTTAGTTGTACACATGTCTCAATACTCCGCTTTTGCGTTGCTCAGCTGCATCTTTCGATCGTGAGTTCACATGCGGTGTTGTTTTTATAATCGCATGCGGTTGAAAGTCAGCTCTGGATCGGCTGTCGCATTGCGCCGTCATTGCGTTAATCGTCTCTTCATTGTTGATTGACGGACGCATTGTGACAGAGATGCATTGATCAGTTCTTCTTGAGCCTTGAGTGCAAGTGGTGACTCGGTTCCCTGCAAAACAGAGTAAAATCTCCTTTTCTTCCATCTTAAAAATGTTAGTGGGTGTAATTGCGATAATTTATAATTATTGTAATTCTGAGCTAATTTTCATACAATTGGCACATATTCAATATCTTTTGGCCGCAATATCTAGATAAGGAAGTATAAATAACTTGTATTTCTACAAGTTATCACACCCCCAAATTTAGATATATGCTTGTCCTCAAGCATATCTTCTACTTAGGCAATAAAGCTTAATTCCTATCCTATATTTTTTTGCTCAATTGGTTGCTTCGAATGTTACACTTAGGCACATTACTTAACATCGCAACTTCTTTCTATCCTTGCTAATTCTTAACAAAGTCCCACTTTATTCTTCTATATAACAAAATTCTGCTCAAAGATGCTTTTCTAGTTTTCAAAATAGAATGTTTATCTCCTCTTTATCAAAACAACTCGATATATCTACGTACAATGGTCAAAACGTTGCGTTATTTATTAGAGACTGTTGGTCATGGTTACACCCTTCGTTTTGGCTTGTCCCCATGGTTGTGTGCCAATTTCAACTTTAACTCATGAATTTTAGAGGAGTTGTCTCTTGCATTTATTTTTCTTTTCTATTTCATATTGCGTTGTTCTTGGAAACCCACCTTCGTTTTGGCTTGCTCCTACGGGTGTCATACGAACATCCAACTACGAGCATGCTTCTTTCACAACTAAATTCTTATCAGGTTGGGAATATTTTTAAGGATTTCCCTTGCGCTGACATTGGAGCTTTGTATGATTTTTTTTTAAACTGAAAATGAATGCATTTTCTTAAATACTGCATATTCTAATCTTATATGCTCAGACCTTCCCCACCCCTGAATTTAAAGATGAGCAAGGTCCTCATTGCATTGTTGGAGAAACTAGACAAATACTTAGAAGAAAATTTCAAAAAAAAGGTTTGAGCTGATCTTTGAAAGATAAAAGGTAAAGTACTGCTAAACTAAGAATTAATTAAGTGTTAGTCAGCATTTACAAAGTATTAGAAATGTTTCTAAGTATAAACATATGATACATCATAGCAACGTAATGAAGAACACAAAAGTAAAAGATTGAGAATGTCGCAAGTATTGACAAAGGATGATAAAGAAAAAGGCACAGGAAAAAATGGAGTGAATATGTACTCATTGTATTGAATATTAACAAAGTATACAATTAATTACAAATTAAGCAATACAAAATTTGTGCCTGTACAAGAATAAAAGAATTCGATCTTTTCTTTCAAATTTGGTTCAGATTGGTGCACGATTAACATTCACACCATGCTTCCAATAATTGCAGATACATTTTTACCGAGGACGGGCAACACGCATATATCCCCGCAACACACCCTTTAACCAAACACATTTCTGGAGGATACCTCAACATAGTGCATTTAGCTAAGGACGGGCAAAGGACATATACGCATGCAACACACCCCTCACCGCAATGCCTTTGGGTGTACTGGACGCATGGCGTCTCTTGGTATCACTTACTACACCCATCATTTCATTACATACTAGTTTATATTCTTTTCTTCTTAATTCATCAAAACATGAGTTGAAAAGACTTTGCAGTGATTCATCCAATCATTCACAAAAATTCTACGACTGGCGCTATTAAATTTAAGGTATGGAAATACACTTGAAACTAGATTGGAAGGAAATATAGAAAGCATTACAGACTGATCCTAATAGACAGTAAATACGGAATTTAGAAAGCGATAAAAGAGAGCTGTAAGGAAAGCAAGTAAACATAAATAGGGAAGCTAATTGAAAGAGGTTCTGAGAATTACTGCAATCACTCCCCCTACAAGCGGTTTAATTCTGCTTGCCCAAGTCAATGGTGTCCATGCGTCGATCGAAATCACCTCCATAGTAGGGCTTAATCCGTTGACCATTGACTTTAAATGCGCTGTTCCCGTCTAAAGTTGTTAGTTCCACTACGCCGTGAGGAAAGATTGTCTTGATTCGGAATGGCCCAGACCATCGAGACTTCAACTTCCCTAGAAACAATCGCAAACGTGCGTTAAATAGTAATACATGTTGACCTTCAGTGAATGCCTGGTCGTTTATGCGGTCGTCGTGCCATTTCTTGGTTTTATCCTTATAGATCTTGGCATTCTCGTAGGTGTCCCTTCACCATTCGACCAGCTAGTTCAATTGTAGCTTTCAGAATTTCCCCGAACTTGCTAAATCAAACTTTAGCTTCTTGCAAGCCCACATTGCCTTATGTTCCAACTCGAGCGGAAGATGACAAGCTTTTCCAAAGACTAGGGCATACGGAGACAAGCCAATTGGTGTTTTGTAGGCAGTCCTGTAAGCCCACAGTGCTTCATTAAGCCTGGGTGACCAATCCTTCGTAGAAGTATTGACTACCTTCTCCAAGATAGTTTTGATCTCTCTGTTAGAAATCTCTGTCTGCCCATTAGTCTGTGGGTGATAAGCAGTCGCAACTCAATGGCTGATGTTGAATTTAGTTAACAGGTTGGAAATTATGCGGTTGATAAAGTGAGAGCCCTCATCGCTGATTAAGGCTCGTGGCATCCCATATCGAGCAAAAATGTTCTTCTTCAGAAACTTCGCCACTGTGGCTGCATCATTTTTGGCACATGCGATGGCCTCAACCCACTTCAATACGTAATCAACTGCAACAAGAATATATTGATGACCTTCTGATGGTGGAAATGGGCCCATGAAGTCAATTCCCCAAACATCAAATAATTCAACTTCTAAGATTGTCAATGGCATTTCATTCCTTTTAGACATATTCCCCGTCCTCTGACACTTGTTGCATTGCACAACATGGGCATGGGCATCCTTAAACAGTGTTGGCCAGAAATAGCCGCACTGTAGGACCTTTGTTGCGGTTCTTTGCCCCCCAAAATGTCCTCCATACGAGGACTTATGATAGAGCTCTAAAATGTGCTTGGCTTTATGCTCAGGAATGCATCGACGTAATATATGATCAGGTCCTTGTCGATATAGGAATGGGTCGTCCCAGAAATAAAATTTAGCATCATGTCTTAGCTTCTTTTTTTGCTGGTATGTATAGTCATCCGGTATTTGATCGCAAACGATGAAATTTACTATGTTCGCATACCAGGGAACATTAATGTCTACTGTCATCAACAGCTCATCGGGGAATTTTTCCTCAATATCTTTTTCTATCCCTTGAACCTCGCAATTCTCCAATCTTGACAAATGATCCGCAACTTGGTTCTCGGTGTCCTTCCGGTTTTTAATCTCCAGGTCAAACTCTTGCAGGAGCAGCATCCACCGTATAAGTCTTGGCTTTGCATCCTTCTTCGTCATCAAATACTTGATCGCAGAGTGATCCGTATACAACACCACGTTTGTTCCGATTAAGTATTGTCGGAACTTCTCCAGTGCAAACACCACTGCGAGCATTTCCTTCTCTGTGGTTGTATAGTTTTCCTGCGCATCGTTCAATTTTTTACTTACATAATAAATAGGATGCAATACCTTATCCTTGCGCTAACTTAAAATTGCGCCCACAGCATATCCGCTAGCATCACACATCAACGCAAATGGTTGCGTCCAATTTGGCGCAATCAAAATGGGTGCGGAGATGAGCGCTTCCTTCAATGTGTTGAATGCTTGGTGCATGTATCATCGAAATTGTATTCTCAGTTAGCTTCGAGGAGTGCGCTTAGGGGCCTTACGATCTGAGGGAAATTGCGAATAAACCTTCTATAAAACCCAGCATGTCCCAGAAGGCTCCTGAGTGTTTTTACGTTCACTGGTGGAGGTAACTTGGAAATTGTGTCGATCTTTGCCTGATCAACTTTCAATCCTACCTTAGAGATTTTATGACTTAGAACTATACCTTCTTCCACCGTGAAGTGGCATTTTTCCCAGTTCAAAACAAGATTCGTTGTCACGCATCTCTTCAAGACCTTTTCAAGGTTAGACAAGTAGGAGTCATAATTACTGCCGAAGACTGAGAAATCATCCATGAATACCTCGACTGACTCCTCCAAGTAATCTGAAAATATTGCCATCATGCATCGTTAGAAAGTGCCTGGCGCATTGCAGAGTCCAAATGGCATGCGTCGGAATGCGAACGTACCAAATGGGCAAGTAAAGGTTGTCTTGTCTTGGTCCTCCGGCGCAATTGCTATTTGGTTATACCCTGAATAGCCATCAAGAAAGCAGAAAAATTCATTCCCCACAAGTCTGTCTAACATCTGATCAATAAACGGGAGTGGGAAGTGGTCCTTTTTAGTGGCCAAATTCAACTTGTGATAATCCATACAAATTCTCCACCCCATAGTCGTCCTTGTGGGAATCAATTAATTATTGTCATTAGTGATGACTGTCATCCCCCCTTTCTTTGGAACACACTACACTGGGCTCACCCAGCTGCTATCAGATATCGGGTAGATGACACTTGCATCCAGCCACTTTACTATTTCCTTCTTCACGACCTCCCTCATGGCAGGGTTCAAGCGACGTTACCTTTCTACTAATCCAGTCTCTCCTTCTTCTTGACGAATCTTGCGCATACAATACGAGGGACTAATTCCTCGAATGTCTGCCAAAGTCCATCCTAAGGCCTTTATGTTATTTCTTAGGATCTGTATGAGTGCATCTTCTTTCTCCTTACTCAGCGATGAAGAAATGCTGATAGGTAATGTGTCGTTACTTCCTAAGTAAGCGTACTTAAGGTGCACGGGCAACGACTTTAACTCTAACACGGTGGTTCTTCCAAAGATGGTTTAATGCATTGTGATGTTCTTTCAGATAACTTGAGTGGCTCAAAATTAGATTCTACCTGAATTGCGGTGTAACCCTCCTCTAATATTGTGCCGATTTCAAAGTTTTCTTCTTCCAGCTCCTTCAGGGGTTCGTGCCAATGTTTTTCCCACAGTTCCTCGATATATTGGTAGTTCTCTAAATCACCTGGGTACTTCAACGCATTGAGCACGTTGAATTTTACTTCCTGATTGTCAACCCTGATGGTTAGTTCTCCTTTTTGCACATCGATCAGTGCTTGCCCTGTGGCAAGAAATGGATGACCCAGGATGATAGGGATTTCTCTATCAGCTTTGTAATCCAATATGACAAAGTCTGCCGGGAAGATAACTTGTCCACTTGCACGAGAACATCTTCTATCTTGCCCTCAGGAAGTTTTATCGATCTATCGACCAGCTGTAATGTGATCGTGGTTGGTCTTGCTTCGTCGATATCCATCTTCTTAAAAATTGACAAGGGCATCGGATTTATGCTTGCCCCTAAATCACACAGCGTGTTCCCGACCATCTTCCCTCCTATCGTGTAGTGCAATGTAAAGGTCCCAGGGTCCTTCATTTTAGTGGGGAGGTTGTTTTGAAACAGAGCGCTACACTCATATGTTAACGCAACTGTTTCATTTTCCCCAATCTTTCTCTTATTGCGAGAATATCCTTGAGAAACTTTACATATCTTGGCATCTGCTCTAATGCTTCTATCAGGGGAGTATTAATGTGTAGCTATCGGAGAATGTCCAGAAACCTCTGAAATTGCTTGCTACCATCTTTCTTTTTCAGCCTGGACAAGAAAGGTGGAGGATCCCGCCGTATTTCTTGTTCAATTGGTTGTTTGTGAGGTCCTTGCTTGTTGTGTATCATTAGCTGGAGGTTGTGTTGATTGTGAATTCATGTCTTGAGGAGCTTCATCTTTTAAAGATGAGCTTACTTCTAAACTGGTACTTTTTCCAATATTAGTCAATTGGTCATCATTAATAGTCAAATCTACTGGTGTTGTTGCCTCATCTGGTGCTTTTGGCATAATAGGAGCAGTTGTTTTGCCACTCCTCAATGTCACTTCATGACATTGTTCTTTACCCCTGGGCCCTGTTACTCCTAAGTTTCTGTGCCGCGTACCAGGCATTGTCTTCTTTAATTCCCTTGCAAGGTGATCTATCTGTTCTTCTAATTCTTTTATGGAGTCGGCTTGCGATTGTCTCATTGCCTCGCTCTTTTCAATATAATGTTTTAACGATGTCTCCAGAGAAGAGGTGCTGCAAGAGGTGTCATATAAGAATGGTTGGTCACAGGGTGGCATACCTTAAGAATTACTTGGGCTGCAGTCCGGATTAGTGAAGACTGGAGGGTTGCTTCGATCCCCTTGATAATTAAATTGATAAAAACTATGGCTCTCCTGATTGAGATTCTCATCCAAACCAAAAATTGGACGGTTCCACCAATTAGGGTTATGGATTTGCTAAATGATTCATTGTAGACAGCATATACGGGTTATTGATTCCATGGGCAGGCTTCTACTGGATGTCTCTCTTCCCATTGAGTGCAATTCATTGCAGCTACGTGAGTCACCGCATTAGCTTGCACTGATCCTTGAGAGAGAGTTTTCTGCTGATTAGCCACAGTCTTGAGGAGTGAGATCATTGTGGTCATTTGATCGACCAGTGCGCTCATTGTGTCTGTTGACACATCAGCGCTTTCTACTCTCTTTTGTTCCCGACCTCTTACCTCAAGCCCGGTATCAACCCACTCATCAGAATGTCACGAGATGCGATCCAATATGTTCTTTGCTTCTGTATATGATTTATTCATTAATCCCCCTTCTACGGAGGCATCGGCAACTGCTTGCGTTGATTGGTCTAAGCCATTGTAAAAGGTTTCCATTAAAATACTATCGGGAATCTCGATGTGTGGACAACTCTTCACTAATTGTCGGAATCGCACCCAAGCAATACTCAAGGTTTCATAACCCTTTTGTTCGAAATTCAAAACGTCCCTCCTTCTCTTTGCGTTGACAAACGGCGGAAAGAATCTGTTCATGAACCTATCAACCAACTGCTCCCATTCATTAATTTCATTCGGCTCTAATGCTTGAGCCCACCTCTTGGCTTCATCCCACAATGTGTATGGGAATAGATATAGCTTAAGCCCTTCCTGAGTCACACCAGGCATGGAGAATACGCTGCACATGTCTACAAAATTTTTCAGATGAGCGTGTGGGTCTTCTCCTTGTAATCCTCCAAATTGTCCCACATTTTGAATCATCTGCAACATAATAGGTTTCATCTCAAAGCTTACATTCCCTTCAACCATAGGTCTTGAAATTCCTGGTGAGAAATTATAAAAATCTGGCGCCACATAATCCCTCATAGGGATATTATGGTCAGTAGCAAGAAAAACTGGATCTTCTGCTGGTAAATTTTCCATTTGGTTTCCTGCTGGTCCCATATCTTCATTACCCATATTTCTTCACCAATTACTTTGGCCCTGATGAACTCTTGTGCGAATAGTACACTTGATCTCTGGGTCCGCTTAGAGTCATTGGATCACTCCAGCACTCACAAGCCGTCAGACTGCTCTCCGTGTAGAGTAGCCAGTACAAAGTGATCTGTCCTGCAAAATACTAAAAACACACTCAAATAATAAACCGTTAACCAGTCCCCGACAACGGCGCCATAAACTTGTTGATCCGCTAAGATTGATGCTAAGAAGATATGCTATGTTATGCTCGAAATGATGCGATACTACTTCTAGATATGCATTAATTATGAATGTTCTTATGATGGAACACGAGACATACGCAGCGGAATTAAGATCTAATTACACTCTAATTGCTCTTAAATTAAAGGAAATAAGCATGCATAATGAAGGGAAAAACAGTGAATTAAAAGTGTAGGATACTACTTTTGAAGCTCCCGAAAAATCGCTTTTCCTCGTTGAATCTCGACTCGAACTCTTTCGGACCACCACTAGAGTTGACCTACTATCCTCTGGACTCATAATCGAGTTGTGGGACCCGATGGATGAAGAAAACCGAGAGAGAGAAAAGTGATGGAAAATAAGATGGAATTTGGGTAGGTTTGGGTTTTTTCTTTTTTTCAAAGTTGTGATTTTTCCAGCCTAAATATGAAAACCAATTTCCAAAATTGCAAAAACTCTTTTCATTCAAAATGAAAGCCCAATTTATAGAAAAATCTATGCAACAATTATATGAACTAAATGCATAAAAAACCCAACACCTATATTCCATTATCTTAGTGGGCTTAATATCTCCACAATAAGCCAACACCTAGCCCACTATTTTGTTAGTGGAATTATCCAACAAAAGTTTGGATTTTCCCACTAACTATAGTCAAAGGGCAAAATAGTCATTTAGTCAATGTCAAACTTTGATCAAAAAGTCAACATTTTGACTTTTTATGATTGTTCCCTTGTTGACTAATGTTGACCTCCCTAGCATGAATCCGCATTCATTTTCTCGAAATTCAAATCAAATTTGAATATAAGGTCGGTCAAAGTTTGATTTTTCAAAGTCAAAAGTTAACTCTTTGACTTTTTACATCTTTGACCATTTCCATCATTTCCGAGCTTCCGAATATGAACATTTTCATATTCTTGATATTTAAACCACATTTAAATATTAAAGCTGTATCTCTAAGCTGAAAAACCTGACCACTATATCACATATACTTGTCGGTTTCTCTGTCTCTACATAATTCGAACAATTCGAATTATTCTATCATACTGTTCTAAGTTTATTCCATATGAGCTAGTAGGGGAACCTAATGGACCTATAGATCATGGCTCCAATGATCCGAGATTAGCTAGCTAAACTCTTTAGCGGAGCAAATCAAATTCGTTAACTAACGGGTCATTCCACTAAAGTCCCGTAGTTGCACTCCCCTCACTATAGATATATTTGTGTCCATTTGATATAACCATGATTAGTAAGTTAATCCTTCACAGGTTGTTCATAATCTCGGCTAGGTCATAAAAACCGTTTTTCCCCCAAGACTACATCTTGTTCCTTAAGTTCCACTGATCCTCTAATGAACAATTGGTTTAAGGTCCAACCTATTCGAATCCCTCTCGGGCCAAGGAGAGGGTGGGGCCCCTTGTTCAAGACCTGGATTCAGTACTAAAGGGAACAACCTATCTACCGTCCCTATAATTGGTAGGAGTGAATTCCGTCTTGCACCCTATGTTCCCAGCTATCCACCCAATCTTACCCCTGAAATGGGAGGCTTATTGAGCCAGCGATATTGAGCTACCCTCACCTATGCAAATCTAAGGATAATTCTGAGTGAACAGGAGTTCATAGTTAGCTCAGGATTAAGATTAAGTTACCTAGGTCATCAATTAACGAAATAGTCAGTTTTATACATAAAATGATATTTAGAACGTAAAAAGTGACTATTTCATGGTTCAGTCTTATGTAAACTCTTTACATAGGATGCCTTCACTCACATATCTCTATATGAACGATTCAGGATCACATCGTTTGTACTAACTACAAAGTAGGCCGCATCCATAGTGTCCCCAGAATAAGGCGCCCAACCTTATTCATATACTATAGACCATTTTGGCTATATATTTGAACTTGATCCACCTTTATGTCACTACATAAAGTTCAAACTACATTAAATAGCCTCAGGATCTTAGTTTATTGGATTCAAGATTACAATTTCAATAACAAATTTATCGAAAAACAAACAGAATATATTTATTAATTTAAAAACTATGAGTTTTAGGACATAAAATCCAACATTTGTAGTATGCCATGCGTTGTCACAAGTTTCCTTACGTTGGAACCAAGTGTAATTCCACCATAAGTTTCTCGGTGTGATCCGAGGTCGAACACAGGGATTGTTTAAGGTTATTGTGGTATGTTTATGATACATGCGATCGGGTTTTTCAATTTAATAAAAGTATAGTTTTTGAAAGTATATAAAAATTGCGATAAAGTAAAGTAGTAAAAAAATGCGATAATAAAATAAGTATAATAAACCTAAGCTAGATGATACAAGATACAGGCTTCATGAGACAAGATGCTGGGGTCCAGGCTGGCTGTGAAAGTTATGCAAAGAACATAGAATGCGGCGGCAAGTCTTATGTACAACACAGAAAGAGGAAGATAACTAATATAAACAGCGCAAGTTTCTTAATTGCGTTGAAGCCATAAGTACGGTTCCATTTTTCTCTTGGCGTACACCTTTCAGTGATCGGCCGCGCTCCCACATGTCTGTGGTGAAATAGAGAAACGTAATGAACGCAAGGTTGCTTCCATGTCTGGAAGTACTACTCGCTTTAGTTAACGCATTCTTCTAACCTTGTCTCGATAGATCAGAATGGCATATTCACTTCTGCTCTCACAGGTGAAGATGCCATCTAGCATGGCTTAGCTAAACGCGTTTACCTCTTTAACACAAGTTAAGTACTTGTTTAATTCATATTAACTACCAGGGGATTAGGAAGACATCATGGAGAAAGTGATTAATGGAGGAACGAAAGTAGACAGAAAATGGGATATGAAAGCAGTCAAAACATTTAATATATCTATTAAGCATTTGATACATGGTGTGAATGAAGAGATAAAGAAGGTGAAATATAATGATGCAAATAGATAGAACAGATACAAACGAGTGCCAACTTCTTGGCACTGATTCAGGTGGAGATCTGCTTGTCGGATTGGATGGATCAGATGGATGGATGAGCTTCCCTCTCAGACTTGCTCAACCAGTAGCAGGGTTCTCAACACAGAGCTTCTCGACGGGTATTTGGCAGAATAGAACTAAGACTCACCTCTCGGCCTTGTCTCGTCTTCTTCCCAAATTTCTTCAGTTAAGCACTCAGCTCAGCCTTTCCTCTCAACACTTTAGCATAAATTAGCCCCGTATCCAGTAGCATATTTTTTTCTTGAAATCTATGGGGTATTTATAGGTGAAGATCTTTGACTCTGGCCTTGTGGTCCCCACTTGTTGTTATGGAAATTTCAAAGATGGAGGGATATTATTCCTTCTGTTATGCAATCAAACCGTCAATTCTACACAATCGTTATGTACACGTGTCTCAATCCTTCGCTTTTGCGTTGCTCAGCTACATCTTTCGATCGTGAGTTCGCATGCGGTGTTGTTTTTATAACCGCATGCGGTTGAAAGTCAACTCTGGATCAACTGTCGCATTGCGCTGTCATTGCGTTAATTGTCTCTTCATTGTTGATTGATGAGCACATTGTGACAGAAATGCGTTGATCAGTTCTTCTTGAGCCTTGAGCGCAAGCGGTGACTCAGTTCCCTGCAAAACAGAGTAAAATCTCCTTTTCTTCCATCTTAAAGATGTTAGTGGGTGTAATTGCGATAATTTATAATTATTGTAATTCTGAGCTAATTTTCATACCATTGGTGCATACTCACTATCTATTGGCCGCAATATCTAGATAAGAAAGTATAAATAACTTGTATTTCTACAAGTTATCAGTAAGGTGAAGGATGTGCTGATCACAATTGATAAATTTATTTTGCCAGCTGATTTCATCATTCTAGACTATGAGGCCAACAAAGATGTGCCCATCATTTTGGGGCAATCTTTCCTATCAATGGGTCGTGCTCAAATTGATATGCACAAGAGAGAAGCCACTTTGAGCATAAATGGACAGAGGCTCAAATTTAATATAATTCGTGCCATGAAATTCCCAGATGAGGAAGTCCTACAAGATTCTGACAATGACCTGAATTTGATTGAAGAAGAAAAGTCTGATGAAGAGTGTGAAGAAGAGGATGCCAACACATCCGTAGCTGCCTGCAATGCAATCGTAGCAAAAACAAACAAAGAAGAAGAAATGATCACAATGCAAGAAGAAGAGCCAAAAGAAGAAAGAAAAATAACACAACCTTCCCTCGTGGAACTACCAACACTTGAACTGAAGACCTTACCAACACATTTGAAGTACGCATTTCTGGGGCAGAATGAGAAGCTGCCAGTAATAATCTCCTCTGTGCTCAATGAAGATCAAGAGCATGCGTTGATGAGCATTCTCAAGAAACATGTACAAGTAATTTCCTGGACGCTCGTTGACATCAGAGGAATTAGCCCCACGTACTGCATGCACCACATTCGTCTTGAGGATGACCACAAAGAAACTATTGAACATCAACGCAGACTCAACCCTGCGATGAATGAGGTCATCAAGAAGGAGATTATCAAATGGTTGGATGCGGTCATTATCTATCCCATTACAGATAGCACGTGGGTCAGCCCCGTGCAATATGTGCCGAAGAAGGGTGGAATGATGGTAGTCCCCAATGAGAACAATGAATTAATACTGCAAAGAACCATCACTAGATGCGCATATGTATGGACTACCGCAAATTAAATGCGGCTACAAAGAAAGATCACTTCCCTCTGCCATTCATTGATCAAATGCTAGACAGACTAGCAGAGAATGATTTTTACTGCTTCTTGGATGGATATGCAGGGTACAATCAAATCATGATAGCTTCTGAAGACCAAGACGACTACATTCACCTACCCATATGGGAAATTCGCTTTTCGCTGCATGCCATTTGGCCTTTGCAATTGATGACTTGGAATTGGTTGCATGCTGTGCATGCATGATGGTGTGCTACAAGCTCATGTTGCCATAAACTTGTAACGCTAAATGTAATCTTATGCTATGTTAATGCTCATGCACATTTTATACGATACTACTTCTAGATATATGCATTGTTAATTATATGTTTGTAGTATGCTATAGAATAATGCGTTGTCACAAGTTTCCTTGCACTGAAACTAAGTATAATTCCAACGCAAGTTTCTCAGAGTAATCCAAGGTCGAACACAGGGATTGTTTTCGTTAATGTGTTACTTTTATGATACATGCGACTGGTTTTTACAATTAATAAGAATTGGTTTTGTACATGAATTTAAAGTTGCGGTAAAGTAAAGTTGCATTAATAAACTAAATTGTGATGAAGATAAACCTAAGCTAATGTGATACAAGATACAAGATACATGGTATATATGATGCTGAGTTCGAGACTGACTGTGAAGTTTATACAAAGGATCGTGGTATGCGATGACAAGTCTTTATGGATGAATCAGAAGGAGAAAAAATAATTAGTACAAACGTAGCAAGTTTGTTAATTGCGTTGAAGATGTAACTAAGGTTCCACTTTCCCTTGGCATACACCTCTCGGTGATCGGCCGCGTTCCCATATCTCTATGGTGAAACAGGAATGAACGTGGTGAACACAAGGTTGATCCATCTCTGGAAGTACTTCTCGCTTTAGTTAACGCATTCTTCCAACCCTCTCTCGATAGGCGGAATAGCATCTTCACTTCTGCTCTCACAGGTGAAGATGCCGTCTAGCATGCCTTGACTAAACTTAATTATTTCCTTAACCCAATTAATTTACTTGCTCAATTCTTGCTAATTACCCATGGGATTAAGAAAACGTCATGGAGAAAATGAATCACGGATGAACGGGAATAGACAGAGAAATGATAATGGAAATGATCATAACATTCAATACTAAGATTAGGCGTCTGATACATGGTGTGAATGATAGAATAAGGAGATGAATACAAGTGATGATAAAGAGATAGAAACAAATACAGAAGAGTGTCAACGTCTTGACACAGATCTGGACGATGGTTTTGCTTGCCGGCATGTGGAATGGATGAACAAAAGAGCTTCCCTCTCAGGCTTGCTCGTCTGGTAAAGGTGACCATTGTATAGAGCTTCGATGGTGGGGTTCGGAAGGATTCTTTGCCCAGAGACTCACCTCTCACCCTTGTCTCTTAATTCTTCCGGATCTACTTTGATTAGTCGCTCAACCAATGTCTTTCTCAGATCAATATATACACTTTTTCTTTGTATTCAAGCATGATAACTTGTAGAAATACAAGTTATTTATGCTGCCTTATCTAGATATTGCGGCCAAAAGTGAAGGAATATGCGTTGATTATATGAAAATTAGCTCAGAAATACAATAATTATGAATTAACGCAATTATACCCACTAACATCGTGAAGATGGTAGAAGAGGATACTTTTGCTCTGTTTTGTAGGAAACCAAGTCACCGCTTGTGATCAAGGTTCAATGAGAAATTGAACAACGCATCTCTGTTACATTGCGCCCGTCAATCAACAATGAAGAGACAATTAATGCAATGACGGAGCAATGCGATAGTCGATCCCGAGCTGAATTTCAACCGCATGCGGTAATAAAAACAACACCGCATGCGAGCAACCGTTTGAAAGATGCAGCTAAGCAATGCAAAGTCGGAGGATTGCGACACATGTACAACTAACCGTTGTGCAGATTTGACGGTCTGATTTCATAACGGAAAGAATATTTATTCCTCCATCTTCGGAATTTCCATAACAAGAAGTGGGTTCCACCAGCCAAGAGTCAAAGCTTTTCACCTATAAATACCCCCATAGAATTCAGAGAATATATACTTGATACGGGTATCATTGATACGAGGGCTAATTACTGCCGAATTACTGAGAGAGAGGCTGAGCTGAGTACTGATCAGATGAAATCTAGGAAGAAAAGAGACAAGGCCGAGAGGTGAGTCTCAGGGCAAATCTGCCAGATCCCCACCGCGAAGCTCTATGCTTAGATCCCTGCTAGCGGTTGAGCAAGCCTGAGAAGGAAGTTCATCCATCTGTACGATCCATCCACATTGGCAAGCAAATCTCCATCCAGATCGGCACCAAGACGTTGGCATTTATTTGTATTTGTTTCTAACTCTATTCATCACTGTATTTCATCTTCTTCATCTCTTCATTCACAAATCATGTATCAGACGTTGAATAGAAATATTGAGTGTCTCGATCGATTTCATATCCCTTTCTCTGTCTATTTTCGTTTCTCCGTTTATCGCTTTCTTCATAAAGTCTTCTTAATTCCTTTGTAATTAATATGAATTAAACAAGTAACTTACACTGTGCTAAAGAAATAGAACGTTTAGCTAAAGCATGCTAGACGACGCCTTCACCTGTGAGAGTAGAAGTGGAGATGCCATTCTGATCTGTCGAGAGAAGGTTAGAAGAATCCATTAACTAAAGCAAGAAGTACTTCCAGAGATGGAAGCAAACTTGCGTTCATTACGTTTGTCCCTATTTCACCACAGAGATGTGGGAGCGCGACCAATCATAGAGAGGTGTACGTCATGGGAAAAGCAGAACCATATTTATGCCTTTAACGCAATTAAGGAACTTGCGATGTTTGTATTAATTATCTTTTCTGTTTCTGCTTCGTACATAAGATTTGTCACCGCACTACACGATCTTTGCATAATCTTCACAGCTAACCTTGACCTCAGTATCTTGTATCATAAAACTTGTACCTTGTATCATCTGAGCTTAGATTTACTTTAATGCAATTTATTTTATTATCGCATCTTTACTGCTTTACTTTACTTTATCGCATGTTTATATTCTTGTACACAACAACGTTTATTAATTGAAAACCCCTGGCCGCATGTATCACAAGCATAACGCAATAACCTCAAATAGTCTCTGTGTTCGACCTCGGATCACACCGAAAAACTTGCGGTGAAATTATACTTGGTTTCACGCAAGGAAACTTGTGACAACGCACAACATACTACAAGAACATTATTAATTAACGCATATCTAGAAGTAGTATCACATCATATACATCCATGCGTTGTGTTTTTTTATAAGATCAATTCCTAAGTTACAAGTTTATGGTGTCATTGCCGGGGATTGGTTACAGGGACATGGACTTGTTTATTCGTTCATATCCATGTTTGTATCAGCGCATTGTTTAAGAATAAAATTTGCATTACAAAGCATATACCTTCAATGAAATTGTAGAATCTATTTATAGGTGAAGCTTTGACTCTTTGTATTGTGGTCCCCACTTTAATGTTAAGGCAGTTCCTGAAATGGTGGAGTGAATATTCATTCTGTTATGCAATCAATCCCATTAGTAATGCACAACGGTCAGCTGTACACGTGTCAGAATCCTCCGCAATGCGTTGCTCGTTACATCTTCGATCGTTTGCCCGCATGCGGTGTTGTTTTTTATTACCACATGCGGTTGAAGTTGCGTTGATCGTAAAGCTCTTGATCGATTGTCGCATGCACTGTCATTGCGTTGATCGTCTCTTTATTATTGATTGACAGACCTAATGCGACATAGATGCGTTATTCATTTTATCTTTGAGCCATGAACGCATGTGGTGACTTGATTTCCTGCAAAACAGAACTGAAACATTCTTTTCTACCATCGCAATGGTGTCAGTGGGTGTATTGACGACAATTTATAATTCTCGGATTTCTTAGCCAATTTCTATACTATCGACGCAACTTCCTTTTGGCTGCACTATCTAAATAAAATAGTATAAATAACTTGTATTTCTACAAGTTATCAGCAATGCGCTCAGCACGTTCCAGCGGTGCATGTGATAACTTGTGAAAATACAAGTTATTTATGCCATCTTATCTAGATATTGCGGCCAAAAGTTAGTAATTATGCGCCAATTGTATGAAAATTAACCTAGTATGATAATAATTATAAATGTTTGCAATTACACCCACTAACACCAAAAAGATGGAGGACAAGCCAAACTTTACTTTGTTTTGCAGGAGACCAAGTCACCGCTTGCGCTTAAGGCTCATGAGAAACTAATCAATGCATCTCTGTCACATTGTGCCCGTCGATCAACCATGAAGAGACGATTACCAAAGTAATGGCGCAATGTGACAGTCGGTTTAGAGTTATGCTTCGACTGCATGCGTAATAAAAACGAACACCGCATGTGAACTCATGATCAAAAGATGTAGCTGAGCAACGCAAAGGCAGAGGATTGAGACACATGTACAACTAATTGTTGTGTAGATTTGACAGTCCGATTGCATAACAGAAGGAATAATATCCCTCCATCTTTGGAATTTCCATAACAAAAGTGGAGACCACAAGGACGGAGTCAAAGGATCTGCTCTTATAAATACCCCAGTGAATTCAGAGAAAATTATGCTATTTGATACTGGGCTAAGTGCTGTAAGATTTTAGAGAGAAAAAGGCTGAGCTGAATGCTGAAAAGAAGAAATTCGGGAAGAGAAAGAGATAAGGTCGAGAGGTAAATCTCAGATCTGACTAGCTGTATACCTGATCGAAGCTCTGTGTAGAGACCTCTGCTACCGGTGGAGCAAGCTTGAGAGGGAAGCTCTTCCTGCCATTGAAACCATCCGATCCGGCAAGCAGATCTCCATCGAATCTGTGCCAAGATATTGGCACCGGATTGTATCTGTTCTATCTCTCTTTCATTGTATTCCATAATTTCTTTATCTCTTTATTCACACATCGTGTATCAAACACTTAGTAGAAATATTGAATGTTTCGATAGATTTCGTTTAGCATTCTCTGTCTGTTTCCATTCAGCCATTAGTTACTTTCTTCATGATGTTTTCTTAATCCCTTGATGAGCAATATGAATCAGCAAGAACTTAATATGTATTAAAGTTATAAAATATGTTTAACTAAAGCATGTTGGATGGCATCTTCACCTGTGAGAGCAGAAGTAAAGATGTCATGCTGATCTATCGAGAGAAGTTCAGAAGAGTGCGTTAACTAAAGAGAGTAGTACTTCCAGACATGGAAGCAACCTTGCGTTCATTACGTTAAACTCTCTTTCACCACAGTCATGTGGGAAACACAGCTGATCACTGAAAGGTGTATGCCAAGAGAAGAGCGGAAAAGTATTTATATCTTCAATTCAATTAAGAACTTGCATTGTTTGTAATACTTATCTTTCTCTTTCTAATTTGTTCACAAGACTCGTCGTCGCATCCCACGTCTTTACACAATCTTCACAGCCAGCCTTAATCCTAGTATCTTGCACATAAAGCCTGTATCTTGTAACATCTATCTTAGGTTTTTGTATTTTTATGTTTTATCGCATTTTTACAGCTTTCCTTTATTTTACTATAATTTACATACTGTACACACTTTTATCAAGAATTAAAAAACCTAGTCGCATATACCATGAACATACCGTAATATCTGGCACCACTTTCCCGTGTTTGACCTCGAATCACACTGAGAAACTTGCGGTGGAATTACACTTGGTTCCATCACAAGGAAACTTGTGACAACACAGGGCGTACTACTTGAGCATCTCTAATTAACGCATAAATAGTAGTAGTATCGCATCATCATGAGCTTTGAATATCATACATACAAATCACGCGTTACAGCATGATGGCGTTCTTTTCAGATTTTCTTGAGGACTCAGTGAAAATATTTATGGATAACTTATCCGTTAATGAGAACACTTATGAAGTCTGCCTGGCCAATTTGGAGAAAATTCTGAAAAGATGTGAAGAGACGAACCTGGTGCTCAACTAGGAAAAATGTCACTTCATGGTGAAAGAGGGTATAGTGTTGGGACACAAGGTCTCCCGAGAAGAATTGGAGGTGGACAAAGCAAAGATTGAAGCAATTGAAAAACTCCCACCTCCAACCAGCGTGAAGGCTGTGCGAAGCTTCTTGGGGCATGTTGGATTCTATAGACGATTTGTTAAGAACTTTTCTAAGATAGCACGACCACTGAGTGTGTTGTTAGAGGCGAACAGGAAATTTGAGTTTGACAACAATTGCCTCAACGCATTCAGAGTTTAAAAGATGTGCTGATTACTGTGCCCGTATTAATTGCTCCAGATTGGACAACGCCATTTGAAATCATGTGCGACACAAGCGGGTATGTGATGGGGGCTGCATTAGAACAAAAGAAGAAAACTATTTTGCACCTCATCGCATATGCGAGCAAAACTCTAAACCCTGCTCAAATAAATTATACCACAGCTGAAAAAGAACTCCTGGCTGTGATTTTTACATTGGAGAAATTCAGGGCATATTGTAACTTGGTTTCGTGTACGTTCTTTTTATTATGCATGCACTATGATGATGAAATGATTTACGATAAAGATAATTCTTATGCGATACTACATTTTGAATATGTGTTGTTAATGAGATGCTCGTAATATACGATGGAGTCGTGCATGTCACAAGTTTCCTTGCACTGAAACCAAGTATAATTCCAACGCACGAGGTCGAACATAGGGATTGTTTTCGTTAATGCGATACTATTGTGATACATGCGATCGGTTTTTATCAATGAATAAAGAATGTTTGTTTATATAGGAATATAAATTTTGGTGAAATAAAATTACGTTAATAAAATAAAACCTAAGCTATATGATACATGTTACAAGATACATGATACATGAAACTGAGGTCGAGAACTGACTTTGAAGTTGTACAAAGATTTGATGTATGCGATGGCATGTCTTTATGAATGAAGCAGAAAGAGAAAGAGCAAATAGTGAAAACATCGCAAGTTTGTCAATTACGTTAAAGATGCAACTAAGGTTCCGCTTTCCCTTGACGTACACCTCTCGGTGATCGGCCACGTTCCCATATCTCTATGGTGAAATAGGGATGAACGTGATGAATGTAAGGTTGTTTCCATCTCTAGAAATAATTCTTGCTTTATTAACACATTCTTCCAACCCTCTCTCGATAGGTGGAATAACATCTTCACTTCTGCTCTCATAAGTGAAGATGCTGTGGAGCATGCTTTAGCCAAACTTACTTATTTCCTTAACACAGATTAACTTACTCGCTTAATTCTTACTATTTACCCAAGGGATTAAGAAAACGTCATGGAGAAAATGGATTATGGATGTATGGAAAGAGACAGAGAGATGACAATGGAAATTATCATAACATTTAATACTAAAATTAAACGTCTGATACATGTTGTGAATGAAAGAGTAAAGAAGATGAATACAGATGATGAAATAGAGATTAGAAACAAATACAGAAGGAGTGTCAACATCTTGACATAGATTCCGAACGGAGATTGTGTTTGCCGGCGTATGGAAGTAATGGAGAGGAAAGCTTCCTCTCAGGCTTGCTTTCTCGGTAGAATTGACCTTCGCACAGAGCTTCAACTACGAGAATTGGAAGGATTCTCTGCTTGGAGACTCACCTCTTGGCCTTGTCTCGTGATTCGCCCGGATCTACTCTGTAAGTCGCTTCAGACTAGCCTCTCTCTCAGAATTAGTATATGCACGTCTCTATGTATTCATGTATATTTTTCAATAAATTTGCAGAAGTTATTTATAGGCGAGGCTTGACTCTTTGCATTTGTGGTCCCCACTTTATGGTTATGGTAGTTCCTGAAATGGTGGAGTGAATATTCCTTCTGTTCAACTCATCAGAAATGCACAACTGAAAGCTATACATTTGTCAGAATCCTCCACAATTGCATTGCTCTTTACATCTTCGATCGATCGCCGCATGCGGTGTTATTTTTGATTACTGCATGCGGTTGAACTTAGTTGATTGCTAGAGCTCTTGATCGATTGTCGCATGCACCGTCATTGCGTTGATCATCTCTTCATTGCTGAATGATGGGCGCAATGCGACGTAGATGCGTTGTTTATTTTATCATTGATCCATGAACGCATGCGGTGGCTGATTTCCTGTAAAACAGAAATTGAAATATTCTATTCTACCATCGCAATGGTGTTAGTGGGTGTATTGATGACAATTTATAATTTTTGCATTTCTTAGCCAATTTATATGCTATCAACGCAACTTTTCTTTCTTTTAGCCTCTATATCTAAATAAAACAGTATAAATAACTTGTATTTCTACAAGTTATCACATATCTGTTGGGAACAAAGGTACTCATTCACACTGATCACTCGACAATCAGAAATTTAATGACAAAGAAGGTTGCAAAACCGAGGTTGATCAGATGGGTTCTCCTCCTTCAAGAATTTGATATTGAGATAATTGATCTGAAGAGGACAGACAATCAAGTTGCGGATCACTTGTCCAGATTGGAAAATCTTGAGGTTGACCGCAATGAATCTGAGGTGAGTGTCGTGTTCCCAGACGAGCAGATGTTCCACATAGAAAAATTGCCCTGATATGCGGACATCGTTAATTATTTGGTCTGTGAACAATTCCCTAAGGATTACACCTACCATTAATGGAAGAAGCTCAAGAATGAATGCAGACACTATTATTGGGATGAGCCAAATCTTTATAAAAGAGGTGCAGACCAAATCATTCGATTATGTGTACCAGATGCTGCTCAACAACGCATATTGTCACAATGCCACGATTCGCCATATGGAGGGCACTTTGGAGGGCAATGTACTGCAGCCAAAGTTTTGCAAAGTAGATTCTTTTGGCCTTCATTGTTTAAGGATGTTGTTGATAACTTGTAGAAATACAAGTTATTTATGTTACCTTATCTAGATGTTGCGGCCAAAAGAGAAGGAATATGCGTTGATTGTATGAAAATTAGCTCAGAAATACAATAATTATGAATTAACACAATTACACCCACTAACATCATCAACATAGTAGAAGAGGATATTTTTACTCTATTTTGCAGGAAACCAAGTCACCTCTTGCGATCAAGGCTCAACGAGAAACTGAATAACGCATCTTTGTCACATTGCGCCCGTCAATCAAAAATGAAGAGACATTAACACAATGATGGTGCAATGTGACAGTCGATCTCGAGCTGAATTTCAACCGCATGCGGTAATAAAAGCAACACCACATGCGAGCAACCGATCGAAAGATGCAGCTGAGCAACGCAAAGGCGGAGGATTGCGACACGTGTACAACTAACCGTTGTGCAGATTTGACAGTCTGATTGCATAACAGAAGGAATATTTATTCCTCCACCTTCGGAATTTCCATAACAAGATGTAACGACCCGATCCCCTAGGACTTAGGTAAGGTCGTTACTAAAATAAATGCATGCAAAGAATTTAAAATGACGCTCAGTTATTTGAAATAAATGCTAATTAAAACAAGAGAAGTTCAAAAGACATTTATTAAATGCAATTGTTAAAAACAATAATAGGGTACCCATAAATCATAAAGGTTAATAAATACATATGAAAAACATTTCTTAATAATAAGTTTCAAACATCAAAACTAAACATTAAGAGAAACATGAAAAGAACTCTAAATCTCATGATGCAGAAGCGTAAAAACTAGTCCCAGTGACACGATCACGAATTCCACTGCGCCATCACCGGTGCATCTCTACACTTACCTGAAACATCAACATAAGAAAGAATGAGTATGAAATACTCAGTAAGTAGCCCCACCATTGGGGTCAGGATAGGCATCTATGTCTTCTAGATACCCGCATATGGCACATAAACACATGAAACAGACAAGAGACTGAGTCCTATCCTATTGTAGTTAAGTATGCCCACAAAACTGGTGAATCTCGAAGGAAACACAAAACTGGTGAATCCTAGAGGAAACATAAAATTGGTCAATCTCGAAGGAAACACAAAACTGGTGAATCCCGAAGGAAACACAAAACTGGTGAATCCCAAAGGAAACACAAAACTGGTGAATCCCAAAGGAAACACAAAACTGGTGAATCCCAAAGGAAACACAAACTGGTGAATCCCGAAGGAAACACAAACTGGTGAATCCCAAAGGAAACACAAACTGGTGAGCATCTAACTAATTAATGAGGATATTCACACAGTCTTAACGTGCTAAGAAACAACATTGTACAGTTCTAAAACATACATAAAAATTCTTGATACCATGGCTTCATCACATACACATATTTCTTAATAACATATTATAATCATCCATGTATAACTTACATCATAAATCCACAACATGCAAGTATGCCTCAACACCAGCAGATCAGACATCGACATATGAAAACACATACTATCACATACTAACGATCAAGTACTTAGGTGTGTATGTAAACAAATCAGAATTTGTGCCAGAATGTACTTTGATTCAGGTCATACTGTCAATCAACATGCTAACATTTACCATAACATACACTTATCATGCTAGCATACAACTAAAGCCTGGCCCGTGGGCAGTTCTAGTAGTAAGATTACTTACCTCGAAATCAACTTCCGATTTTTTTTTATCCAAGCTAATGATCTCCAACCAAGAAGCCCTGAACTAATTCCCCTAATACAGAACATAACACAAATTTTAAATTCTTGGAACCAAGATCCATACATATAAATTAAATTTAGGGATAACCAATGAACTTACCCAACGAAACTTGATCAACCAACACTCGCGAGATTTCGACTCAAAATTTCCCCTTAGCAGATTTTAGAACCCAAGGGACAACGACTTGGAACCTTCGAGAAACAAGAATACTTGCTGAACGAACTCGAATCCGCTAAATAGTACACTGCGCACTCCGAAGTACTCCAATCTTGGATCTGGATTCCAAATATAGAGATAACAAATTTTTAACCTAAAATCCAAATGGGTAATCAAACTAGATCAACCAAAATCTTGCCCAAAACAATAATCAATCGCTTACTCAAAACACAAGTCTAGTGGTGTAGGCGGGTCCTGGCGATGAACAGGGTTGGCGGCGCTGGAAGCAGCCGGCAGTAATGCGGTGGGCGGCGGAGGAGAGACTCGGCTAGGATCTGGGTGGAGAAGGACGTCGGCGGCTCGAATCTGGTCGAGTTAAGAGCGGCGAACGTGTGGCAAAGGAGTCGGCTAGGCAGATGCTTACACGGCGAGCGGCGGTGGAGACCAGCTTGGGCTTGGGTGGAATAGTCTGGACGAGCGCTTGGCTGGAGAGCTGGGTGACTGGCGACGTGTCTGATCGGCGGGATCTGGCCAGCCGGAACCCACGAACGACGGCGATTGGATGGCTGAGAGACGCGACGTAGTGAGGCGGCGTGGAAGAAGAAAACGGGGGGGGGGGGGGGGCTCTCGTGAGGGAGAAGGCGTGAGGAGGGGGAGCCCTTTTTATTTTTAAAAAAATACTACTAATAATAATAAGAATGATAATAATAAGAATAATAATAATAAATAAATAAATAATAATAATAATAATGATAATAATAAACAAAATAAAAAATAATAATAAAAGGAAAATAGTATAACTCTAATTAAATCCTTTCCTTAACCCACCTTATACTATTTAATTCCTTTCCTTTTTCTAAAAATAATTAATTTATGCCATAACTTTTCAAATTGAATAATTTTTTAATAATTTCCACGACAACACTTAAATCCTCGCACTTATACTTTAAATTCAAAATTCCAAACATACCCTTCAACTAAGGACAATTACTGAAAAAGGAAAAGTTTTACATTATTAATAAATAAAAAAAAAAGTGTGGGATGTTACACAAGAAGTGGGGTCCACCAGCCAAGAGTCAAATCTTTTCACCTATAAATACCCCCATAGAATTCAAAGAATTACTGGATACGAGTATCATTGATACGAGGGCTAATTGCTGCCGAATTACTGAGAGAGAGGCTAAGCTGAGTACTGATCGGATGAAATCCAGGAAGAAAAGAGACAAGATCGAGAGGTGAGTCTCAGGGCGAATCTGCCAGATCCCCGCCGTGAAGCTCTATGCTTAGATCTCTACTAGCAATTGAGCAAGCTTGAGAGGGAAGTTCATCCGTCTGCACGATCCATCCATATTGGCAAGCAAATCTCCATCCAGATCAACGCCAAGACTTTGGCGTTTATTTGTATTTGTTTCTAACTCTATTCATCACTGTATTTCATCTTCTTAATCTCTTCATTCACAAATCATGTATCAGCGTTGAATAGAAATATTGAGTGTCTTGATCGATTTCATATCCCCATCTTTGTCTATTTCCGTTCCTCCGTTTATCGCTTTCTTCATAAAGTCTTCTTAATCCTTTGGTAATTAATATGAATTAAACAAGTAACTTACTCTGTGCATTTAGCTAAAGCATGCTACACGACATCTTCACCTGTGAGAGCAGAAGTGAAGATGCCATTCTAATATATCGAGAGAAGGTTAGAAGAATGCATTAACTAAAGCATGAAGTTCTTCCAGAGATGGAAGCAAACTTGCGTTCATTATGTTTGTCCCTGTTTCACCATAGAGATGTTGGAGCGTGGCCGATCACCAAGAGGTGTATGTTAAGGGAAAAGCGGAATCTTATTTATGCCTTTAATGCAATTAAGGAACTTGCGATGTTTGTATTAATTATCGTTTTTGTTTCTGCTTCGTACATAAGACTTGTCACCGCACTACATGATCTTTGCATAATCTTAACAGCCAACTTTGACCTTAGTATCTTGTATCATAAAACCTGTACCTTGTATTATCTTAGCTTAGATTTACTTTAACGCAATTTATTTTATTATAGCATCTTTACCGCTTTACTTTACTTGATCGCATGTTTATATTCTTGTACACAAAAAGTTTTATTAATTGAAAGCTCCTAGTCACATGTATAACAAGCATAATGCAATAACCTCAAACAGTCCCTGTGTTCGACCTCAGATCACACAGAGAAACTTGCGGTGAAATTATGCTTGGTTTCAATGCAAGGAAACTTGTGACAACACACAGCATACTACAAGAACATTGTTAATTAATGCATATCTAGAAGTAGTATCACATCATATACATCCATGCGTTGTGTGACATAAGATCAATTCCTAAGTTACATGTTTATGGCACCGTTGCTGGGGAATTGGTAACGGGGACATGGACTTGTTCATTCATTCATATCCATATTTGTATCAGCGCATTGTTTAAGAATAAAATTTGCGTTACAGCTGCCGACTACGCAATGAAATGTGATCGGTGTCAACGTACAAGCAACATTTCATGGAAGAACGCAATGCCAATGAACACTATCTTGGAGTTGGAACTATTTGACGTATGGGGGATTGATTTCATGGGACCATTCCTTCCTTTGAACGGTAAGCACTATATTTTATTAGCCATCGACTATGTCTCCAAGTGGGTAGAGGAAATTGCATGCGCTGCAAGTGATGTGGCGGTAGTCTCCCAGTTCCTGAAGAAAAATATTTTCACTCATTTTGGCACTCCCCGTGCCATCATAAATGATGAAGGATCACACTTTGTCAATCACAATATCAAGGAGCTGCTACGCAAGTACAATATCCTCCACAAAGTGACCACCGCATACCACCCGCAAACGAATGGGCAAGCTGAAGTGTCCAATCGAGAAATTAAATTGATACTTGAAAAGGTAGTAAAGCCTTCACGAAAAGACTGGGCAACAAAGCTTGACGAGGCATTGTGGGCATATCGAACCGCATTTAAAACACCCATAGATATGTCCCCCTATGCATTGGTATTTGGTAAGGCGTGTCACTTGCCTTTGGAGTTGGAATATAAGGCACTGTGGGCAGTAAAGAAGCTGAATTTTGATTTGAAGAAGGCAGGGTAAGTGCAGAAAATGCAACTGGTCGAGCTAAAAGAATGAAGGAACAACGCATATGAAAATGTGAAGATTTATAAAGAGCGCACCAAGCGCTGGCATGATCAACGTATATGTGGTAAGAACCTTCAAGTCGGGCAAAAAGACTTGCTTTTCAATTCACGTCTGCGACTCTTCCCGAGAAAGCTAAAGTCACGTTGACCGTTCATAATTCGACAAGTACTTCTACATGGCGTGGTGGAATCATCAAATGACGATGGAACCAACATATTCAAAGTAAATGGGCAGTAAGTAAAGGCATGCCATGGAGAAGACTGGCATCGCCAAGTCAACTCCATGGAACTAAGAAACTTTGAATGAAGAAGGAAGTAGGTGGTCCCTGCATTATCAAATGATCGCAAGTTATCAGGGACACAAGTTTTGGGAAACCTCAAGTCTTCAACTCTTTTCTCCACTACTCGAAATTTTCATTATCTCTTCAATTCTAATTTATCCTTACTTTATTATCACTATCATTTCTACAAAAAATAATAATAATAATAATAATAATAATTGCAATAACAATTTTTATTTTGTTTAAAATAATTTGACTCTTTGTTTTTCTTACAACGATTGAGGCGCTAGATTGCGGAAATGTTACGCGAGGGAACACTTATCTTATTAAATCATTGCAACCCAACAAAGAGTGATCGCCGTAAAGATGGATGTGTCAATACAATGCGGGTGACAGCGCAAAATTTGTTCCTTATCTTTATTTCCGATTTTGCGCTATCACATTGCATTTTAGTTTTCAAAGTTTTATCACCGCATTTTCTTTAATATCCACAATCATTTGACATAGATAAATTTAGTGAGTTACCGCATTCTATTTCTTATCCAAGTATGATTTCAATGATGATAAATATGCTTCTATTTCTTTCGTATACACTAGAGTCAACTTAGTCTTAAAATAGTCACCTCATGAAATATTTCTAGAAGTTAGGGGTTTGCTAGCTTTCTTTCAAACTCTCTTTACAAGCATTCTATGACCATCGCATGATCTATTTTAATTTCTTTTGGCAATGAGGACATTGCCGCATTTTAAATTTGGGGGTGAGGTATTTATTTTCGACTTTTCTATCTTCTACAAAAAAAAAACATTTTTGAGAATAACAACTCCACTATCAATGCAATGGAAACCCACGTGGGGGCAAGCCAAAGCGAAAGTAAGTCACCAGGATCAACGCATAAATCAATGACTATAACTCCACTGCCAAATCAGTATGAGTTTATTTTGAGAAAGAGTGCATTGCTCGTAGTTGGATGTCCGCATGAGACACGTGGGGGCAAGCCAAAACGAAAGCAAGGCACTCGAATCAGTGCAAGGTCAGAAAAAATAGCAATGAAGAAAATTTTTGTGCAAAGATAAAATCATTTGACACCTCAGAAGAAAATTTTCTTTTAAAATAAATCATGGATGGTCCAAAATTTAGTAAAGTTCTTTTGAAAGTTAAGCTTGCAATCCCTAAGCCTTAAAAATATTTTAAGAAGAGGCTTGAATAAGACTTAAGGAAATTCTAGCATATAGGATTTGAACGAAGTATCCTTGAGAAATCTAGGGAAAGAAAACTTTGCGAATAACTTGCTAAAGGAATCTTTAGCTTATGCTTGAGGATAAGCATTGTTTAAATTTGGGGGTGTGATAACAAGCAGAAATGCACGTTATCATAGTACTAAGTTCTTAAACAATGTTGGAGTGCATTGATGAAATATGTTAAATTGTGTCCATTAAGCATAAATTCTATAATATTGTGGTCGCATGCATCGAACGCGTTAGAGCAGTTGATCTTTACATTTTTGTGCAGAATATGCGTTAACGCAATGTAGAGATTGCGATCATAGGAATACATTTGTCCAGCGCAACTTCACCGTAAGACTTTGCATTGATCGTGCTCACAAACATTCGCTCAAGAAGAATCACCGCAACTTGGTCAGCGCAACATGGTGGGCGCATCTGGGTGAAAGGATAATTAAGAGTGATGGGACAGAAAGCTGATGACAGTTGGATCCAAATTAAGTTAACAACCGATAACGGTCACAAAGTACATTCAGCTTTATCTGTAACAATCATCCGACACATCAATCAGGAATTAAACCTGTCCCATCTGTACAAACGGGAGAGAGAAACTGCCTTTCACCATTGATGCCCTATAAATACCAAGTGCATTCTTCAGAAAAGGGGTTGATTAGTTCACAAATTCACCAGTGCTTCTGTTCATAGTTTTCTTTTCCATTTTACAACGAAGCAATAGAAGAGTGGTGGCGCTGGAGATCACCCAGGGCAGCTTGAGAGAGAACCTTGGGGCTTAAGAGCAGAGAGCGGGCCGAATCTCGCGAGAGCGAGAATATCTTTAGAGCACGAATAGAAATAGTGTAACCACCTGGCAACAAGAATTTGCTATCAGGCTCTTTACTATACTTACATTGTTATTTTGTACTTCATCTTATATCTATTGAATGGAAGTTCTATTTCTACATCTATTCACTCTCTTAATACACATGAGTAGCTAAACTAATTGAATGGGTTGAGAAGAACTAAGCTAACATGACCTAGGAAGTTCATTGCTTGCGACTGTCTTGTTTTATGCTGTGAAAAATATCCTTTAGAGTTACTCGAGAGAGAATCTAAAGAAAGAACCTAATGTCTCGAGAGCGCTAGGTTAGAATCTGGACTCGAAAAAGCAAGATTAGGCTTGCATAAACAAGAGGTAGGGACTTAGAGATAAGCTCTGTTTGTCAACTTGCATCGCATGTATCCTAGGAATGGGAATGATATTATGTGGTCACATATTTGTGTGAATGTCATGTTTTCATCGCATAAATAGAGATAGAGGTTTATGTGTAAACCCTGTAGAATTATCGCATATTTATCGCATGCGTTCTAGCCTTAGAAGCTGTAGCATTCACGTCGAAAGGTGGTTTACTATTGTATGCATGTCACATGATCGCAAAGCATGAACGCATTCTAGGGAGTGTTAGCCGAAACTTTTCTCAACCCGTTCACCACATATTAATCGTATTTCCTATTTACCAACTCTTTTCAAACTCTGCCGCATTCGTTATTTATTTCATCAACGCAAACAACAAACCCAATGATTTATTTATTTAACTGGTTACCGCAAGTCTTCATAAAAATCACCAACGCAACTATTTTCACAAGTCCCTGTGTTCGACCTTGGACTTACTAGGAACCTCAGAGGAACATACGCTTGAATTTCGTTGGGGAAACTTGAGTGCACATTGCAATCCATCAATGCATATCATCCATATTTTCATTCATAAAA
This sequence comes from Benincasa hispida, assembly GCF_027475165.1. Taxonomy (NCBI): domain Eukaryota; kingdom Viridiplantae; phylum Streptophyta; class Magnoliopsida; order Cucurbitales; family Cucurbitaceae; genus Benincasa; species Benincasa hispida. Next base: position 55,988,920 of record NC_143486.1, read on the forward strand.
TAACGCATCAATACCCGACATAGCCATCCAAAAAGCAGTAAAAGTCATTTTCAGCTAGATGGTCTAGCATTTGATCAATGAACAGTAGGGGGAAACGATCTTTCTTTGTGGCCGCATTCAGCTTGTGGTAGTCCATGCAAATGCACCAATCAGTGACGATCCTTTGTGGTATTAGTTCATTGTTTTCGTTTGGGACTACTGTCATGCCACCCTTTTTCGGCACACACTGCACGGGGCTGACCCACGTGCTATCTGCTATAGGATAAATAATGCCTGCATCTAACCATTTAATGATCTCCTTTTTAATGACCTCTTTCATCATAGGGTTGAGCCTACGCTGATGTTCGATCGTTGCCTTATGGTCTTCTTCGAGATGAATGTGGTGCATACAGTACGCTGGGCTGATTCCTCGAATGTCGGTGAGCATCCAACAAATTGCTCGCACATGTTTCCTCATAATGCTCATCAACGCATTCTTCTAGTCTTCGTTGAGTTCAGAGGAAATAATTACTAGTAGCTTCTCGTTCTGCCTCAATTATGCATACTTTAAATGATTGGGCAAGGAATTTAATTCCAATGTTGGTGGTTCTACTAGGGACGGTTGCGTTGTTTTTCTTTCTTCTTTTTCTGTTGGCTCTTCTTCTTGGTTTGCGATCATCTTTTCTTCCTTGTTTGTTTTGTTATGATCGCATTACAGGCATGCATCCTCTTCTTCATTCTCTTTGTCAAACTTTTCTTCTTCAATCAAATTCTGGTCGTCGTCTGAGTCATGCAGGTCTTCTTCGTCAGGAAACTTCATGGCACAGATTATGTTGAACTTGAGCTTCTGTCCATTGATGCTAAAAGTGATCTTCCCTTTATGCACATCAATCTGGGCATGAGCTGTTGATAAAAATGGTCACCTCAGAATGATGGACACATCTTTATTGGTCTTGTAATCCAATATGATGAAGTCGGCTGGTAGGATAAATTTGTCAATGGTGATTAGCGCGTCCTTCACCTTCCCCTCTGGATGCACCAGAGATCTATCAGCCAGTTGGAGAGTCACGGTTGTGGGCACAAGTTGCCCCACATTCAACTGCTTAAAGATCGACAGAGGCATCAAATTGATGTTGGCTCCCAGGTCACACAAGGCTTGCCCGATGTACAGTCCTTCTATGGAGTAGGGTATAGTAAAGCTCCCAGGATCGCTCATCTTCGTTGGAATGATTGATTTCGAACTCTGTGTTAAAGACACCGTGGCAAACTTACCAGTGCCCCTCTTCTTGGTTACCATATCCTTCAAAAACATTGCGTAGGCAGGCATCTCCTCAATCGCTTCACTGACTGGAATATTAATATGTAATTGTTTTAACATAGACAGAAAGCGTTGGTATTTTACCTCTTCGTTCTTTTTCTTTCTTAGTCTCTTCGGGAAAGGTGGCAACTACACTCTCACGATCCCCTTCTCTGTTGGCTTTAAGGTCGATGCAACTTCTGGCTCTATTGCTTCTTTTTCTCCTTCTTCTTCTCGCGTCACCGCAATTTCAGGTTCCGCTTCAATGGGAGCAATCCGGCTAGGCTTCTTTTTTTCTCCCTCCATAGTTTTTCCACTTCGCAATGTCACAACCTGACATTACTCTTCACCTGATCTCCCCGGGTTACGTGGGAGTTTTGTTGAACTCGGTAGAGCCCCTTGCAGTCTGTTCTTTAGCTCACTTGCAATCTGGCCCAACTGTAATTCTAGATTGCGGATGGACGTAGCCTGACTTTGAATCACTGTTTCATTTTTCTCTATATATTGCTTCAATAGGCTTTCCAAGGAAGAAGATTGCGGTGGTTGCGAGCTATTGGCTTGATTGCTTGTCTGACCGTTATTGTGTGGGAAGAATCCAGGTGGCCCTTCTTTTTACGCTACAGGTTGGAAATTCTGCTGCTGTTTTTTCACCCGGGGTTGTAGGTATTCGAAAAGGGATTATTTTTCACAAAGTAAATAGACTGTGGATTCTGTGGGCATTTTTCCATTGCGTGCCCATCACCGCAAGTCGCACACCTTGTGATGTTTTGACTAATTGTGTTGACTTGTCCATTATGCGGTATTGGGCTTCTGATCGCAATTCCCTGAATTAAGTTCATCATTACGATCATCTGATTTTGTAATGAAGTAATAGCACCATTACTTGCATCGGTATCCTTGATTCTCAATCTCTGATCACTCTCTCTCCAATCCTCGTGGTTCTTAGAGATACGATCCAAGATGTTCTTAGCCTCGTCATACGTTTTGTCAAGCACACCACCAGCGGCTGCCGCATTGGCAACAATCTGCGAGGCGGAATTTAAACCATGATAAAAGATTCCATCTGAAGGCAGTCTGACAAACCATTGTGTGGACAGTCCCAGACCAACCTCTTAAACCTCGCCCAGGCATCGCTGAGAAATTCGTCCATGTCTTGTTCAAAATTTGTTATGAGTTTCCTTCATCTAGCGTTCTCAGTAGTTGGAAAATATTTCTTCAAGAACTACTCTACGACCTGTTCCCATGATGTGATTTCTTCTGATCGAGGGAATACGCCCATTTTCTTGCCTGATCAAAAAGAGAAAATGGGAACAACGTTAGTCAAACTCTTCGGTAGAGATGTTCGGGATCATAGAAGTATTGCAGATTTCGATAAAGCTATGGAGGTGGGCATGCGGGTCCTCGCCACGCCGTCCTTCGAATTGTCCTGCAGTCTAGATCATCTGCAGCATCACCGGTTTTATTTCGAATCAGCTTCCATCAAGGGCAGGCCTCATGATTCTTGGAGAGAAATCATAGAGGTTTGGTGATGCATAGTCCCTAATGGGTCTATTGCGATCGTTAGCCAGAAGGATTGGATTCGCCATGACGTTGTTTTCGTTTGGTGCTCCGTTTCCAGGTTGCTCTGCCATCTATTCTTTGTCTAACTGTTGTTGTTGGCGGTCTCTTAATCTCTTTCTGAACGTTCTCTCAATCTCCGAGTCGTAGTTCGCCAGAGATTGAGAGTCTACAAAGAATTTAGAAAAATTACTGTTAGCACACTATTTTTCCGAAGTCCCTGGCAACGGTGCCAAAAACTTGATGCGTGGTTTTATGATGTGGAAATGTGGATCAAATGCGATGATGAATATGTGTTGAGCACTCAAGTTTTCTCAGTGAAATCCAAGTGTAAACTCCACTGAGTTTCCATGGTCGAACTCAGAGACTTGGGAAAATAGGTTGTGGTGGTAATTTTTTAAGAAAACCTTACAGTAACGAAATAAATCAATAGTTGTTGAGGTTTGTTGTTTACGGTAATGAAAAATAAACAAATGCGATGGAGTTTGAAAAGAGTTGAATAAATGGAAGATGCGATGAGTATGCGGTGAACGGGTTGAGAAAAGTTTCAGCTAACACTTCCTAGGATGTGTTCATGCTATGCGATCATGCAACATGCATACAACAGTAAACCACCACTCGGCATGAATGCAACGACTTCTAAGGATAGAACGCATGCGATATATGCGATAAGTCTATTAGGATCTACACATAAGCCTTCATTCTTATTTATGCAATGACAAAATGACACACACACAAATAAGGTGACCACATAATATAATTCCTATCTCTAGGATGCATGCGATGTAGGTTGACAAACAGAGCTTATCTCTAAGTCCCTATCTCTTATTTATGCAGTTCGAATCTTGTTCTCTTGAGTCTAGATTCTAACCTAGCTCTTTCAAGTCTTAGGTTCTTTTTTCAGACTCTCTCTCGAGTAGCTCTAAAGGGATACTTGGCCCAGCATAACACAAGATAATCACAAGCAATGAACTTCCTAGGTCATGTTAGCTTAGTTCTTCTCAATCCATTCGACAAGTTTCGCTACTCATGCGTGCAAAGAGAGTGAATGGATGTAGAATAAGAACTTCCATTGTATAAATATAAAGATGAAGTACAAAACAGGATAGAATAAAGAGCCTGGTAGCAATCTCTTACTGCCCTGGCTTTTACACTATTTTTCTACTCGTGTTCAAAAGATAATCTCACTCTCGTGAGAGTCAGCCCACTCTCTGCTTCTACGCCTCAAGGTTCTCTCTCAAGTTTCCCTGAGCGATCTCTGGCATCTTTACTCTTCTCGTGCTCCGCCTTAAAATAAAAAAGGAAAAACTATGGACAAAGGCGTGCTGAGCTAACTGATCCGAACTTATGAATTTTCGAACTGGTGAACCCCTTTTCTGAAGGATGCCTCTGGTATTTATAAAGCTTCGGGGTGAAGGCGGCTTCTCTCTTATGATTGCTCAGATGAAATGGCTTTAATTCCCTGATTGATGTGCCAAATATTTGTCACCGAAAAGCTAAATGTACTTGTTATCGTTGCGGCTGTCAGCTTAATTCGGATTCGACCGTCATCAGCTTTCTGTCCTATCGCGATTAATTATCCCTTTTACCCAGATGCGCCCACCAAGTTGCACTGACCAAGTTGCGGCAATCCTTCTTGAGAAAATGTTTGCAAACACAATCACTGCAAAGCCTTGCGGTAATGCTGTGTGATAACTTGTAGAAATACAAGTTATTTATAATGCTTTATTTAGATATTGCGGTTAAAAGAGAGGAAAGTTGCGTCAATTGTATGGAAATGGGCTAAGAAATGCAAGAATTATAAATTGTCATCAATACACCCACTGACACCATTGCGATGGTAGAAAAGAATATTTCAAGTCTGTTTTTCAGGAAATCAAGTCACCGTATGCATTCATGGCTCAAGAAAAAAAGATTAATGCATCAATGTCGCATTGCGTCCATCATTCAGGAATGAATAGACGATTAACGCAATGACGGCGCATGCGACAATCAATCAAGAGCTTTGCGATCAACGTAACTTCAACCGCTTGCGGTAATAAAAAACAACACCGCATGTGGACAAATGATCGAAGATGCAAATGAACAAGGCAATCACGGAGGATTTCGACACATGTACAACTAACTGTTGTGCATTTTTGATGGATTGATTGCATAACAGAAGGAATATTGTTCCACCATTTTCGGAATTTCCATAACAATAAAGTGGGGACCACACGGCAGAGAGTCAGAGCATTCATCTATAAATAATCGGAGAAGATCCAGGAAGAAAACAGGTAAGGCCGAGAGGTGAGTCTCAAGGTAAATCATTCCAAATCCCCACCGTGAAGCTCTATACCCAGATCAACTCTACCAGTTGAGCAAGCCTGAGAGGGAAGCTCATCCTTCCATTCACTCCATACGCTAGCAAGCAATCTCTCCATCCAGATCTGTGTCAAGACATTGGCACTGTTCTGTATCTGTTTCTAACTCTTATTCATCAATTGTATTTCATCTTCTTAGTCTAAATCATTCACAACCATGTATCAGACACTTGATTTTATGATTAAATGTCATGATTAGTTTCATCTCCACATTTCTGTCTATTTCCGTTCCTCCATGAATCGCTTTCTCCATGATGTTTTCTTAATCCCTTGGTGATTAATATGAATTAAGCAAGTAATTTAATCTGTGTTAAAGAAAGAAGGATGTTTAGCTAAAGCATGCTAGACGACATCTTCACCTGTGAGAGCAGAAGTGAAGATGCCATTTTGATCTGTCGAGAGAAGGTTAGAAGAATGCGTTAACTAAAGCGAGAAGTACTTCTAGAGATGGAAGCAACCTTGTGTTCATTACATTTGTTCTTGTTTAACTTAAAACAATCCCTATGTTCGACCATGGATCACACCGAGAAACTTGCGGTGGAATTATACTTGGTTCCAATGCAAGGAAACTTGTGACAACACATAGTATACTACAAGATTCTCATAAATAACGCATATCTAGAAGTAGTATTGCATAAATAAAGTGTGTCTGAATAAGCATAACACAACATCCACATTCCATTTCCATTCCAAGTCATTGAGTTTATGGTAACATGAGCGTGTATGATCCATCATTCATCACCATCCATATGCCTATTTAGAAACACCGCATCTTAAGTGTTGTATGACATAATAAGATAAATTTTATGCTTACAAGTTTATGGCATCATCGCAATTTTTATGTCAAACACTATGCTCGACCAATGATTTCCCATGATCGAAATTTCTGCCTTGCGTCAATGCATATTTTGCATAAAAATACAAAAATCAACTGTTCCTATGCGATGAATGCATGCGACCGTAATATTATGAATTTGATGCTTTTTGGACGCAATCTAACATTTTTTATCAATGCAAGCCAACATTGTTTCAGAACTTAGCACTATGATAACGTGCATTTCTACCCGTTATCAGCAACCGAACTACCCTGAAGCACAACTATGCTAGATAAAATGATGAAGTGAAGCACACTCGTGCGTGCGGACGAATGAAGAAGAGCGTTGTGATAACTCTCGGATAAAGCTATTTTTATGTCTTTTATTTTGTTTGCTTGTTATGTTTTAAATAATTAAATATATATTCTCGTAGGAATTCGAGCAAATCATGCATCTCAAAGTGTATGTGCCGTTCAGGGATGATTTGGAACTATCGAAAGTGAAATCGAGTATCTGGAGCTTTAAAGGAGATAAATTATGAAATTTTCCCTGAAGGGAGCACATGGCTACCCTTACTGGTGGTGAGTATGTAGACATGGAATTCCAGAACTATTTGATAGAACATGAAAGTCAGTCTCAACTCACAGCCCCTGGCACACCTCAGCAAAACGGTATGGCAGAAAGGAGAAATAGAACTTTGTTGGACATGGTTCGTTCCATGATGAGTTACGCTAAGTTACCAAATTATTTTTGGGGACACGCAGTTGGGACTGCAGGTATATTTTGAACATGGTTCCCTTGAAAAGTGTTTCTGAAACACCTTACGAGCTCTGGAGAGAATGTAAAGGAAATTTGTATCACTTTAGGATTTGGGGTTGTCCAACACATGTGTTGGTGCATAATCCTAAAAAGTTGGAGAGAACGTAAAGGAAATTTATATCACATCAGGAAAAATTGGCTAAGTACAAAATTAGACATGTATGGGTGTTAGGTAACCTGAACGCATGAGGCTTTGTGTATGAGTGGCAAAGACTTTCAAAGAGTATGCAAGGTTGTATGGAATCTAAGGATAAGCTAGGTGTTGTAGTAGAGGCTTGGATGCATAGAATAAACCTCCATGATGCATAAATGTGAGGTTAAGCCATAGACATAAGATGCCATGAGTAACCTTTGAGTGGCTTTAAGTTGAGGCTTAACGGGTGGAAATTTGACTAAGTGTTGAAGCCTAGGACAATGATGCTTGATTTTATGATGTGGAAATGTGGATGATATGCAATGATGAGATTACATTGAGCACTCAAGTTTCCTCAGTGGAATCCAAGTGTAAACCCCACTGAGTTTCCTGGTAAGTCTAGGGTCGAACTCAGAGACTTGTGAAAACAAGTTGTGTTGGTAATTTTTAGGAAAACTTTGCGGTAACCAAATAAATAAATAGTTGTTAAGGTTATTTTTTGTGATGATAAAAAAAAATAACAAATGCGGCGGAGTTTGAAAAGAGTTGGTAAACGAAAGATATGATGAGTATGCGATGAACGGGTTGAGAAGCGTTTCGGTTAACACTTCCTAGGATGCTTTCATGCTTTGCGATCATGCAACATGCATACAATAATAAACCATCTCTCGATGCGAATGCTATGGCTTCTAATGCTAGAACACATGAGATATATGCGATAAGTCTATAGGACCTACACATAAGCCTCTATTCTTATTTATGAAATGACAGAATAACACACACAAATAAGGCAACCACATAATATCATTCCTATCTCTAGGATGCATGCGATACAGGTTGGAAAACAGAGCTTATCTCTGAGTCCCTATCTTTTGATTATGTAGTTCTAATCTTGCTTTCTCGAGTCTAGATTCTAACCTAGCTCTCTCAAGTCTTAGGTTCTTTCTTCAGACTCTCTCTCGAGTAGCTCTAAAGGGGTATTTGGCACAGCATAACACAAGATAATCGCAAGCAATGAACTCCTAGGTCATGTTAGCTTTGTTTTTCTCAACCGATTCGACTAGTTTAGCTACTCATGCGTACTAAGAGAGTGAACAGATGTAGAATAAGAACTTCCATTGTATAAATGTAAAGATGAAGTACAAAATAACAATGCAAGAATAGAATAAAGAGCCTAGTAGCAATCTCTTGCTACCCAGGCTTTTACATTGTTTTTCTACTTGTGTTCAAAAGATAATCTCGCTCTCGCGAGAGTTGGCCCGCTCTCTGCTTCTACGCCTCAAGGTTCTCTCTCGAGTTGCTCTGAGCGATCTCCAGCATCACCACTCTTCTCTTACTTCGCCTTAAAATGAAAGGAAAACTATGAACAAAGATGAGTGATCCAAACGTATGAATTTTTGAATTGGTGGAACGGTGAACCCCTTTTCTGAAGGATGCCATTGGTATTTATAGAACATCGAGGGTGAACGGTGGCTTCTCTTTCATGATTGCACAGATGGGATGGCTTTAATTCCATGACTGATGCGCCGAATATTTGTCACCGAAAAGATGAATGTACTTGTTATCGGATTCGACTGTCATCAGCTTTCTACCCCATTGCGATTAATTAGCCTTTCACCTAGATGTGCCCACCATGTTGCGCCGACCAAGTTGCGGCAATCCTTCTTGAGCAAATGTTTGCGAACACGATCACCAAAAAGCCTTGCGGTAATGTTGCACTCGACCAATGATTTCCTATGATTGCAATATCCACCTTGCATCATCGCATATTCTGCACAAAAATACGAAAATCATCTGTTCTAATGCGATGAACGCATGCAACTGCAATATTATGAATTTGATGCTTTTTGGACGCAATTTAACATGTTTTATCAACGCAATCCAACATTGTTTAAGAACTTAGCACTATGATAACATGCATTTCTGCCCGTTATCACACCCCCAAATTAAAACAATGCTTGTCCTCAAGCATAAGCTAAAGATTTCTTTTAGCAACTCAACCGCAATGTTCTTTTCCTAGATTTCCCAAGGATATTTCGTTCAAATCCTATATACCAAAATTTCCTTAAGTTTTATTCAAGTATCTTCTTAAAATATTTCTAAGACCTAGGGACTACGAGCTTAACCTTCAAAAGGATTTTACTAATTTTCGGAATATCGCATGATTTATTTCAAAAGGAAAATTTTCCACCGGGGTGTCAAATGATTTTATCCTTGCATATTTCTTGAAATTATTATTATTTTTTTCTGACCTTGTGCTAATCTAAGTGCCTTGCCTTCGTTCTGGCTTGCCCCCACGTATGTCATGCGGACATCCAACTACACGTAAGTGCCTTTCACAACTTAACTCTTATCAACACGGGTTTCCCATTACGTTGACAGTGGAGTTGTTATTCTCAAAAGTGCGCCCTTTGTAAATCTTCGCATTTTCATATGCGTTAATCCTCCATTCTTCTACCTCGACCAGTTATATTTTTCGTGCTTCTCCTGCTTTCTTCAAATCAAAGTTTAGCTTCTTTACCGCCCACAGTGTCTTATATTCTAGCTCCAAAGGTAAATGACATACCTTACCAAATACCAACGCATATGGGGACATACCTATTGGTGTTTTAAATGCAGTCCGGTATGCCCACAACGCATCGTCAAGCTTTGTTGCTCAATCTTTTCACGAAGGCCTTACTACCTTCTCAAGTATTAGCTTAATTTCTTGATTAGACACCTCGGCCTGACCATTCGTCTGCGGATGGTATGCGGTGGCCACTTTGCGGAGATTATTGTGTTTGTGCAGCAGCTCCTTGATATTATGGTTGACAAAGTGGGACCCTTTATCACTTTTCATGGCATATGGAGTGCCAAAATGAGTGAAAATATGTTTCTTCAAGAACTGGGAGACTACCGCCGCATCACTTGCGGCGCATGCCACTACCTCTACCCACTTGGAGACATAATCGATGACTAATAAAATGTAATGTTTACCATTCGAAGGAGGGAATGGTCCCATGAAATCAATACCCCATACGTCGAACAATTCAAGCTCCAAGATAGTGTTCATCGGCATGGCATGTTTCCATGAAATGTTACAGATTCGGCTCATCCCAATAATAATGTCTGCATTCATGTTGAGCTTCCTCTATTGGTGGTAGATGTAATCTTCAGGAAATTGCTCGCAAACCAAATAATTGACTATGTCTGCATACCAGGGCAATTCTTCAATATGGAACAGCTGCTCATCCGTGAACACCACACTCACCTCAGGCTCATTGTGGTCAACCTCAGGATTTTCTAGTCTAGACAAGTGATCCGCAACTTGGTTCTCCGTCCCCTTTTGATCAATTATTTCTATATCAAATTCTTGAAGGAGGAGAACCCATCTGATCAACTTTGGCTTTGCGTCCTTCTTTGTCATTAAGTACTTTATTGCCGAATGATCAATATGGATGAGTACCTTTGTTCCTAGCAGATATGCTCAAAATTTTTCCAACGTAAAAATTACCGTCAGAAGCTCTTTCTCTGTGGTGGTATAATTTGTCCGAGCAAGATTTAATGTTTTATTCGCATATGCGATGGGATGCAAGACTGTTTTTCTCTTTTGTGCCAAAGCTGCTCCCATCACATACCCGCTTGCATCGCACATTATTTCAAAGGGTAGTGTCCAATTAGATGCAATAAGTACGGGTGCGGTAATCAGCGCATTCTTCAAAACTCGACATGCGTTGAGGTAGTTGTTGTCAAAATCAAATTTTCTGTCAGCCTGTAACAACGCACTCAATGGTCATGCTATTTTGGAAAAATCTTTGACAAATCGTCTGTAGAATCCAGCGTGCCCCAAGAAGCTTCGTATAGCCTTCACGCTTGTTGGAGGTGGAAGTTTTTCGATTGCTTTGATTTTTTCTTTGTCCACCTTCAACCCATCCCGGGAAACCTTGTGCCCCAACACTATGCCCTCCTTCACCATGAAATGGCATTTTTCTCAGTTAAGCACCAAATTCGTCTCTTCGCATCTCTTCAGTATCTTTTCCAAGTTGGCTAGAGAGACTTCATAAGTGTTCCCATAATCAAAGAAGTCTTCCATAAAGATTTCAACAGAGTCCTCGAGATAATCTGAAAAGATGGCCATCATGCACCTTTAGAACGTGCTTGGCACATTGCAGAGGCCAAATGGCATTTGACAAAAAGAAAAGATCCCATATGGGCAGGTGAATGTGGTCTTGTCTTGGTCTTTTGGAGTTATCATAATCTGGTTGTACCTGGCATAACCATCATGAAAGCAATAAAACTCATTTCCAGCTAGTCAGTCTAGTATTTGGTCAATGAATGGCAGAGGGAAATGATCTTTCTTTGTGGCCGCATTCAGCTTGCGGTAGTCCATGCAAATGCGCCACCTAGTGATGGTCCTTTGCGGTATTAATTCATTGTTTTCATTTGGGACTACTGTCATGCCGCCCTTTTTGGCACACACTGCACGGGGCTTACCCACGTGCTATCTTCTATAGGATAGATAATGCCTGTATCTAACCATTTAATGATCTTCTTTTTGACGACCTCTTTCATCACAGGATTGAGTCTGCGCTGATGTTCGATCGTTGCTTTATGGTCCTCTTCAAGACGAATGCGGTGCATATAGTATGCTGGGCTAATTCCTCTAATGTCGGCGAGCGTCCAGCCAATTGGTCGCACATGTTTCCTTAGAATGCTCATCAACGCATTCTCCTGGTCTTCGTTGAGCTCAGAGGAAATGATAACTGGCAGCTTCTCGTTCTGCCCCAAAAATGCATACTTTAAATGATTCGGTAGAGTCTTTAATTCCAGTGTTGGTGGTTCTACTAGGGATGGTTGCGTTGTTTTTCTTTCTTCTTTTTCTGTTGACTCTTCTTCTTGGTCTACGATTATTTCTTCTTCCTTGCTTGTTTTTGTTATGATCGCATTATAGGCAACAACGGATACGCTGGCATCCTCTTCTTCATTTTCTTCATCAAACTTTTCTTCTTGAATCAAATTCTGGTCGTCATCTGAGTCATGCAGGTCTTTTTCATCCGAAAACTTCATGGCACGAATTATGTTAAACTTGAGCTTCTGTCCATTGATACTCAAAGTGATTTGCCCTTTATGCACATCAATTTGAGCACGACCTATTGATAAAAATGGTCACCCCAGAATGATGGGCACATCTTTGTCGGCCTTGTAGTCCAAAATGATGAAGTCGGCTGGTAGGATAAATTTGTCAATGGTTATCAGCATGTCCTTCACATTTCCCTCTAGATGCACCAGAGATCTATCGGCCAGTTGGAGAGTCAACGTTGTGGGCACAAGTTGCCCCACATTCAGCTGCCTAAAGATTGACAGAGGCATCAAATTTATGTTGGCTCCTAGGTCACACAGGGCTTGCCCGATGTACAGTCCTCCTATGCAGTTAGTAAAGCTCCTAGGATCACTCATCTTTGGTGGAATGATTGATTTTCAACTTTGAGTTAGCGCCACCATGGCAAACTTACCAACTCCCCTCTTCTTGGTTACCATATCCTTTAGAAACTTTGCGTAGGCAGGCATTTCCTCAATCGCTTCACTGAATGGAATATTAATATGTAATTATTTTAACATAGACAGAAAGCGTTGGTATTGTACCTCTTCGTTCTTTTTCTTTCTTAGTCTCTGTGGGAAAGAGGGTAACTATACTTTCACAGTTTCTGTCTCAGTCGGCTTTGAAGTCGACACAACCTTTCGTTCTACTACTTCTTTTTCTTCTTCTTCTTCTTGCGTCACTGCAATTTCAGATTCTTCTGCAATGGGAGCTATCCGACTAAGCTCCTTCTTTTCTCCCTCCATAGTCTTATCACTTCGCAATGTCACAACCTGACATTGCTCTTTACCTGATCCCCCCGGGTTGCGTGGGAGTTCTGTTGAACTCAGCAGAGCCCTTTGCGGTCTACTCTTTAGCTCACTCGCAATCTGGTCCATCTGTAATTCTAGATTGCAGATGGACGTAGCCTGACTTTGAAACACAGCTTTGTTTTTCTCTATGTATTGCTTCAATAGGCTTTCCAAGGAAGATGATTGTGGTGGTTGTGAGCTACTTGCTTGATTGTTTGTCTGACTGTTATTGCGTGGGAAGAATCCTGGTGGCCTTTATTTTTGCGCCACGAGTTGGAAATTCTGTTGTTCATTCTTCCAAGCAAAATTGGGGTGGTTTCTCTACCCGGGGTTGTAGGTATTCAAAAAGGGATTATTTCTCACAAAGTAAATGGATTGTGGATTTTGCGGGCAATCTTCCATCACGTGCCCATCATCGCAAGTCGTACACCTTGCGGTGTTTTGACTGATTGCATTGATTTGCCTATTTTGCGGTGTTGGACTGCTGATCGCAATTCCCTGGATTAAGTTCATCATTGCGGTCATTTGATTTTGAAGTGAAGAAATAGCACCATTACTTGCGTTATTGTCTTTGATTCTCAATCTCTGGTCACTCTCTTCCAATCTTCATAGTTCTTACAGATGCGATCTAAGTATTCTTCGCCTCGTCATACGTTTTATCAAGCAGACCACCAGCAGCTACCGCATTAGCAGCGGTCTGCAAAGCGGGATTCAAATCACGATAAAAAATGTCCATCTGAAGGTAGTCAGGCAAACCATTGTGTGGAAAATCCCTGACCAACCTTTTAAACCTCGCACAGGCATCGCTGAGCGATTCGTCCATGTCTTGTTCAAAATTTGTAATTAGTTTCCTTCGTATGGAATTCTCAGTAAGTGGAAAGTATTTCTTCATAAACTTCTCCACGACCTGTTCCCATGAAATGATATCTCCTGGTTCGAGAGAATACGCCTATTTCCTAGCCTGATCACAGAGAGAAAATGGGAACAAAGGTAGTCGAACTTCTTAGGCAGAGATGTTTGGGAACACAAAAGTATTGCAGATTTCAATAAAGCTTCGGAGGTGGGCATGCGGGTCTTCGCCATGCCTTCCTCCGAATTGTCCTGCAGTTTGGATCATCTACAGCATCACCGGCTTCATTTCAAATTTTCTTCCATCGAGGGCAAGCCTCATGATTCATGGAGAGAAATCATAGAGATTTGGTGATGCATAGTGCCTGATGGGTCTATTGCAATCGTTTGCCAGTAGGATTGGATTCGCCATGACATTGTTATCATTTGGTGCTCCGTTTCCAGGCTGCTCCGCCATCTCTTCTTTATCTGATTGTGGTTGCTGTTGGCGGTCTCTCATTCTCCGTCTAAATGTTCTCTCAATCTTCGGGTTGTAATTCGTCAGAGATTGAGAGTCTACAAAGAAACAAGAAAAATTACAGTTAGCACACTATTTTGCCAAAGTCCCCAACAACGGCGCCAAAAACTTGATGCTTGAGTTTATGATGTGGAAATGTGAATGATATACGATGATGAGATTGTGTTGAACACTCAAGTTTCCTCAACGGAATCCAAGTGTAAACCCCACTGAGTTTCCTGGTAAGTTCAGGGTCAAACTCAGGGATTTGTGAAAACAAGTTGGGTTAGTAATTTTTAGGAAACCTTTGCGATAACCAAATAAATAAATAGTTGTTGAGGTTGTTAGTTGTGTTGATAAAAAAATAACAAACGTGGTGGAGTTTGAAAAGAGTTGGTAAACGGAAGATACGATGAATATGCGGTGAACGGTGCTAACACTTCCTAGGGGTCATGAGAAGGGTTTTGGCTAACACTTCCTAGGATACTTTCATGCTTTGCAATCATGCAACACGCATATAATAGTAAACCATCTCTAGATGCGAATGCTACGGCTTCTAATGCTAGAATGCATGCAATATATGCAATAAGTCTATAGAACCTACACATAAGCCTCTATTCTTATTTATGCGATGAAAGAATAACACACACAAATAAGACAACCACATAATATCATTCCTATCTCTAGGATGCATGCGATGCAGGTTGGCAAACAGAGCTTATCTCTAAGTCCCTATCTCTTAATTATGCAGTTCTAATATTGCTCTCTCGAGTCTAAGGTTCTTTCTTCAGACTCTCTCTCGAGTAGCTCTAAAGGGGTATTTGGCACAGCATAACACAAGATAATCGCAAGCAATGAACTCCTAGGTCATGTTAGCTTTGTTTTTCTCAACCGATTCGACTAGTTTAGCTACTCATGCGTACTAAGAGAGTGAACAGATGTAGAATAAGAACTTCCATTGTATAAATGTAAAGATGAAGTACAAAACAACAATGCAAGAATAGAATAAAGAGCCTAGTAGCAATCTCTTGCTACCCAGGCTTTTACATTGTTTTTCTACTTGTGTTCAAAAGATAATCTCGCTATTGCGAGAGTTAGCCCGCTCTCTGCTTCTACGCCTCAAGGTTCTCTCTCGAGTTGCTCTGAGCGATCTCCAGCATCACCACTCTTCTCTTACTTCGCCTTAAAATGAAAGGAAAACTATGAACAAAGACGAGTGATCCGAATGTATGAATTTTCGAACTGGTGGAACGGTGAACCCCTTTTTTGAAGGATGCCCTTGGTATTTAAAGAACATCGAGGGTGAACGGTGGCTTCTCTCTCATGATTGAACAGATGGGATGGCTTTAATTCCTTGACTGATGCGCCGAATATTTGTCACCGAAAAGATGAATGTACTTGTTATCGGATTCGACTGTCATCAGCTTTCTGTCCCATTGTGATTAATTAGCCTTTCACCCAGATGCGCCCACCATGTTGCTCCGACCAAGTTGCGGCAATCCTTCTGGAGGAAATGTTTGCGAACACGATCACCGCAAAGCCTTGCGGTAATGCAGCGCTCGACCAATGATTTCTTATGATCACAATTTTTGCCTTGCATCATCGCATATTCTGCACAAAAATACAAAAATCAACTGTTCTAATGCGATGAACGCATGTGACCGCAATATTATGAATTTGATGCTTTTTGGACATAATTTAACATGTTTTATCAATGCAATCCAGCATTGTTTAGGAAATTAGCAATATGATATCGTGCATTTCTGCCCGTTATCAGACAACCATGCGTTGAGGCTTGTGAAGCATGGGCGCATGACTATGCGTTGGTCTTCACATTGAAGGGTGTCATGTTGGCTAAGAGGTGGACGCACGAAGGACTATGTGTTGGTATAGGATGTGCAGCCAAGACACAAAGCATTGAGTCAAACTATGGTGGATGTATGTTGACCGAGCGTGGGCATGAGGTAGGCGTTGGCGTGACAAAAGGCTACTCATGCATTGGAATGATAAGGGGCTGCATGAGCAAGTGGCAAGGAAGGATCTTTTAGTGATGGGGAAGGTGTAGGCATGAGCAAGGATGTATGCAGTTGTGCACAAGCATGGGCGATTAGATGTGCTCCCGGACGGTCGCATACTTGCGAGGCTGCACGATAGCGCTAGACAATGGGTGCAAGCACTAGACGATGGGCATGAGCAGTAGACGATGAGCAAGAGCGTGAGCGCTAGACGATGAGCGACAGCAAGAGGGCTAGACGATAAGCTATGCGATGGGCACAAAGCTAGACAATTGAGCTGGGCGTGCATTGAGGCAGCTAGACGATGAGCTATGCGATGAGCACAAGAGCTACACGATGAAACTATACGATGGGCCAAGCCATAATGGGCACATAGTGTAGTGTCCATCTGTGATGGGGCTTGCGACACACAACGCTTGCAAGGTTGATGTGTTGGTCTTGTACACTCAGCTGTGGATGTTTGTAGACAGCAAGGGCATACTTGCGTTAGTCATAAGACATGCACTAGCAAGAAGCTATGCGAGGGCAAGGCAAGCCTCGGGCCTTGCAGGTGCTTTGCGACAATCTATAGTGTATGCGTTATTCATAAGGCTAGGCGAGAATGCGGTCTTATGGACTAAGCATTTGCCTTGAGAAAGCTGGTAGAACGCATGTGGCTGGTGGATGTAAGAAGCATGTTGGGCGCATAGAGCTACTGGTTAAGAGTTATGGCCGAGAATAGAGGTTGCGTTGGACTTAACCATGCATTGATAAGGCTTAGTTATGCATTGATGATGTGCGATGCACTAAGGCTGAACAATGCGCCAAAGACATCCGAGAGCATGTGGGCACATATGACAAGGTTAGCGCGGGTGACACATGGGGTGACATTGTTGAATGCATGCGCCAAGAATTATGACTTGCGGAAATGAAGGGCATGCGGTGATGAGAGAGCTATAAGCTGATGAACTTAACCGGATATGTGGAAATCAAAAAGATATCTGAAGTCCATGCAATTTGAGCTGGGCGAAGGAGAAGACATGCAAACTTTTTTGGATGAAGAAGAAGCAGGCACTTCAAGCTGGTGGCAACAAAAGAGGGCATTGGCAGCCTGAGTAGTGGACGCCTGGGCATGCAGGGAGCATGAGGTGTCAACACCAGGTGAAGTGGGAATGCCTATAAATAGAGCCGAAGACTTCACTTCATTTCACAAAAACATTTCAACTACAAGAATCACTTAAAAGGAGAGGTTGAGAGCATTTTGGAGGGAACCTTGCGTTGATCAAAGTAAAGGACGTAGGGGCTGTGCAGGCTGTGCAGACAGACAACAACACTAAGTTCAGACGACGTGTTCTCCAAAACTACTTGTGCAAATCAAGTGATTCTTGAACCAAAATCTTTTAAATTGAATGTCGTTTCTGTATGAGGGATTCTATGAGAAAATTTTAAGTGTAAGGCTATCAAAATTGTAGGAAACCAAGAGGTGTTCATAGGAAAAGAGACAGCTGGGCCAAGTGGAAAAAACTTGAGACTCCAAAGTCTCGAGAGGGAATTTCAGGGCCAAAATTTAAGCTAGCTAATGAATTTCTAAACATATTTGTAGAAGGAAGTGTCTTGAGATATGGTTCGGAATAATGAGAAGTCTAAGCTCCAAAATAAATCTGAAATAGGGTTCAACAGAAGACCAGGGGAAGTCGGGTGAACTGGGAGGGAAGAGCAATCCTAACAGATCACTGTGAGTGGTTTCTTATTTTAGTCTTTTAACATATTTTGAGTTATATGCTAATGTTTTGAATGAATGCTTGTCACCTTGATGGAATCTCACGAGATGGTTAGGGGACTGAGAAGTCTAGTTCCTGAGCCTGTGGGAGGAACCTTGCATGGGATGGTTAAAGGGCCGACGGGCCTAGCTTTTGAGACCATAAGAGGGGGATTTATGTGTACATAGGGTTATGAATGGTTTAAATGTGAAATGTCAACTATCTATCGTGTGTGCAGGTAGGGTTGTGAAAGGCTTCATTCAGGATGGAGGTTTGCATAATGACCTTATATTATGATATGTCGAGATGCTTATAAGTTTAAATAGACTTATAAAACTACGATTCCACTCACTCGACTTCAAAGCTCACGTTTTATTTTCATATCTTTCTTGCAGGTAGCAGAAGAGTCCAGGTTGCGGGAAGTGGTCAAGATCTGCCACAAGTTAGATCATTACTAGAATATAGTTTGTAGTCAAGATGGGACTACTGTTGTAAAACTTATTTAAAATGTGTAAACTGGTTTCCTAAATAAGTTGCATTTCTAGTTATTTTCTTTAAGTTTTCTGCTATGAAATTAATTGTTTTAAAAGAAAACTAGCAAAAGTTGTCAATGGATGTCATGAAAGAGCGATATATGTTGTCTTCACTCCTCCTTTTGGATAAGATGTAAACCCAGGAGGGGGTGTGACATTTAGTGATTGGATCACAAACCAACTTTTTATTAGAGGATTAGTGGAACTTAAGGAGCAAGATGTAATTTTGGGGGTAAAACAACATAATGACCAAGCCATTATTACGAACAACCTGTGAAGGGTCGACTTACTGATTATTGTTAAATCAAGTGGACACAAATACATCTATAGTGAAGAGAGTGCAACTATCGAGCTATAGTGGTGTGACTCGGTAGTTAACGAATATTAATTAATTCGATCTAAAGTGATTTTAGCCAGATATCTCAAATCTTTGGAGCTCATGATTTGTAGGTCCATAAGGTCCCTCTACTAGCTCGTAAAACATGAACACCTTGGATTAGTAAATTGATAGAATTTGAAATGATTTAAATTTGAACTGTTCAAATTGAATTTCAATTTGAAATGTTCAAAATTGATTTTAAGGTTTTTCAATGTGAAGTGTTCAAATTGTAATTAGGGTTTGCATGATTATATTCAATATAACTAACGTTTAATTTATCGAAATTAAACGAAATTGGAGAGTATATAATATTTAAATATTGATTACATGAATATGATTCATGTTTAAAATTAGGTGTTTTATTAATTTAATATTTAATATTAAATTATTATTTAATTAATTGCCCAATCTTTTCATGAAGGTTTTACCACATTCTCTAATATCAGCTTGATTTCCCTGTTGGACACTTCAACTTGACCATTTGTTTGTGGATGGTATGCGGTGGTCACTTTATGGAGGATATTATATTTGAGCAGAAAATTGTTGATGATGTGATTAACAAAGTGAAAGCCTTCATCACTTATTATGGCATGTGAAGTGCTAAAACGAGTGAAAATATTTTTCTTTTAGAACTTAGAGACTACCGCCACATCGTTTGCGACGCACGATACCGCTTCTACCCATTTGGAAACGTAGTCGACGGCCAATAGAATGTATTTGTGACTATTTGATGGTGAAAATGGTCCCATGAAGTCTATGCCTCAGATGTCGATTAATTCCAATTCTAAGATGATGTTCATGGGCATCGCATGCTTCCATGAAATGTTTCCCGTATACTGGCACCGATCACATTTCATTGTAGAGTCTCTTGCGTCTTTAAATAAAGTTGGCCAAAAATGTCCACTTTGTAGCAGATTTGTTGCTGTATGTTGGCCTCCAAAGTGTCCTCCATATGGCGAGTCATGGCATTGTGATATTATGCATTGGTGAGCAGCGTTTGGTACGCACAGGCGCAAAATCTGGTCTGATTCCCTCTTATAAAGATTTGGCTCGTCCCAATAATATGATCTACATTCATGTCTGGGCCGCCTCTTCTGGTAGGCTGTGGAGTCCTCAGGGAATTGTTCGCCAACCAGAAAATTGACCACGTCCGCATACCTAATTCCTCAATTTTAAATAGCTGCTCGTCTGGGAAAGTTGTGTTCACCTCTGACTGGTTGCGGTTGACTTTTGGATTTTCTAATCTTGATAAATGATCCGCAACCTGGTTCTTCGTCCCTTACGATCAATGATTTCCATGTTGAATTCTTGGAGGAGGAGAACCCATCGAATCAGTCTCGGCTTTGCGTCTTTCTTTATCATTAAGTATTTGATTGCCAAGTGGTTAGTGTGAACGATCACCTTGGATCCCAGCAAGTATGAATTTTTCCAATGCAAATATCACTGCAAGCAATTATTTTTCTATGGTAGTGTAATTTATTTGAGCAGGGTTCAAGGTTCTACTCGCATATGCGATGGGGTGAAGCATTGTTTTCTTCTTTTGCACCAGCACTGCCCCCATCGCATAACCGCTTACGTCACACATTAATTCAAAGGGCTGTGTCCATTCTAGTAAGATCAACACAGGTACAGTTATTAATGCGTTCTTCAGTATCTTGAATGCATTGAGGCATTGGTCATCAAAGTCAAATGCTCTTTCTGCCTCAATCAACGCACTCAATGGTCGTGCAATCTTTGAAAAGTCTTTCACAAAACGTCGATAAAAGCCTGCATGGCCTAAGAAGCTCTTAACAGCCTTCACATTTTTCGGAAGTGGGAGCTTTTCAATCGCCTCAATCTTCGCCTTGTCCACCTCCAGCTCATCCTTAGAGACTTTGTGCCCAAGCACAATACGTTCCTTCAACATGAAGTGGAATTTCTCCTAGTTCAGCACAAGGTTCATCTCTTCACATCTCTTTAGTATCTTCTCTAGATTGTTGAGACAGACTTTATATGTTTACCCATACACCGAGAAGTCATCCATGAAAATTTCTACAGAATCTTCAAGATACTTAGAAAAGATGGCCATCATACACCTCTGGAATGTGCTCGGCGCATTGCATAGGCCGAACGACATGCGTCGAAACGAAAATGTTCCATAAAGGCAGGTGAATGTGGTTTTCTCTTGATCTTCATGAGCAATTATGATTTGGTTATAGTCGGCATATCTATCCAAGAAGCAGTAGTAATCATTTCCTACTAGGCGGTCTAGCATCTGGTCGATAAAAGGTAAAGGAAATAATCCTTCTTTTTCGCCGCATTCAGTTTGTGGTAGTCCATGCAAATTTGCCAGCCAGTGACAATCCTCATTGGTATCAGTTCATTATTTGCATTTGGGACTACCATCATCCCTCCTTTCTTCGGCACACATTGTCTAACCATTTGATTATTTTTTTCTTCACGAGCACCTTCATCGCAGGGTTGAGTCTGCGTTGATGTTCGATTGATCCTTTCTGATTGTCCTCGAGTCATATCCTAATGTATGCAATATGCAGGGTTGATTCCTCTAATGTTTGCTATTGTCCAACCAATTGCTTTTATGTACTTTCTCAGGATGCTCAGCAGCGCATTTTCTTGATCTTCTTGAAGTGTAGTGCAAATGATTACTGGTAGCGTTTCATTCTGCCCCATAAAAGCATACTTCAGGTGATTTGCCAAGGTTTTCAGCTCTACTGTCGGTGGTTGTTCCAAGGATGGTTTTTGTGTTTTTCTTTCTTCATTTGTTGTCAGTTTTTCTTCTTTGGTTAATGTTTCTATGATCGCATTGCAGGCTATTATGGATGCGGTCGCATCCTCTCTTTCATCTACATCTTCAGACTTTTCTTCTTCATATAAATTGGGTTCATCATCGGACTCAGTGACGTCTTCTTCTTCCGGGTATCTCATGGCTCTGATAATATCAAACTTTTGTCCATTCACGCTCAGTGTGATCTCTCCCTTGTACACATCAATCTGAGCATGACCAATGGATAAAAATGGTCGTCCTAGAATGATGGGTACATCCTTGTCCGCTTCATAATCAAGGATGATGAAGTCTACCGGTAGGATAAATTTGTCAATCATGACCAGGACATCCTTCACCTTTCATTTTAGATGCATAAGGGACCTGTCAGCTAACTGGAAAGTCACCCTCGTGGGCGCCAGCTACTTAAAAATTGAGAGGGCCATTAAGTTGATGCTGGCCCCAAGATTGCAAAGCGCTTGACCAATGTATAACCCGCCTATTGAGCAGTGTATTGTGAAACTTCCAGGGTCGCGCATTTTCGGTGGAATAATGGTTTTTGCTCTTTGCGTTAATGCCACCGTTGCGAACTTACCAGTGCTTCTTTTATTTGTCACCATGTCCTTCAGAAACCTCACATACTTTGTCATCTGTTTAATCGCTTCAGTGAAAAGGATGTTGATATGCACAAGCACTGATACTGCACTTCATCATTTTTCTTCTTTTTAAGTCTTTGGGGGAATGGTGGCAGCTATATTTTCATAGTTCCCTGTTCTTTTGGCTTCGAAGTGGATGCAATCTCCGGTTCTATCGTCTCCTGTTCTTCTATTTCTTCTTGAGTCAACGGGGTCTGTGGTTCCATCACAATTGAAGTAGTTCGACTGGGCTCCTTCTTCTCCTCCGCCACTGTCTTTC
The DNA here is from genome assembly GCF_027475165.1 of Benincasa hispida. Taxonomy (NCBI): domain Eukaryota; kingdom Viridiplantae; phylum Streptophyta; class Magnoliopsida; order Cucurbitales; family Cucurbitaceae; genus Benincasa; species Benincasa hispida. The sequence goes on from NC_143486.1 coordinate 56,011,438, forward strand.
TGCTTTGCAACATTACAACTTAACATTACTCCTTTCTCGTACTCCCTGGGTTGTGCAGGAGCTCTTTTGAACTCGGCAGTGCCCCCGGTCTAATTTTGAGTTCGCTTGCAATCTGTCCTATCTGAATTTCAAGATTGCGGCTGGACGTCGCTTGATTCTAAAGCACTCTTTCATTCTTCTCAATATAATGTTTCAGTAAGCTCTCTAAAGATGAAGATTGTGGCACCTGCGAACTACTAGCTTGATTTTTCGTTTGACCATTTGTTCATGGGAAAAATGCTGGTGGCCCTTCTTTTTGCGCCATAGGTTGAAAATTTTCTTGTTAATTTTTGCACGCAAAGTTAGGGTGGTTTCTCCACCCAGGGTTGTAAGTATTGGAAAACGGATTATTCTTCACGAAATAGACAGACTATCAGTTCCTCGGACACTCTTCCATTGGATTGCCTTCACCGCAAGTAGCACAACTTGTGCTCGTTTGGTGGATTGCCTTGACCTACCCCCTATGCATTCCAAGGCTGCTGATTACGATTCCTTGTATTAAATTCATCATTGCAGTCATTTGGTTTTGTAGGGATGCGATGGCCCCATTATTTGCGTCACTATCTTTAATTCTCAGTCTTTGATCGCTTTCTCTCCAGTCTTCATGGTTCTTTGAAATGCGATCAAGTATATTCTTAGCCTCGTTGTAAGTTTTGTCGAGCAGACCTCCAGCTGCTGCCGCATTGACAGCCGTCTGCGATAGGGTTCAAACCGTGGTAGAAAATTTCCATCTATAGACAATCTGGTAAACCATTATGCGGGCAATCTCTCACCAGCCTTTTAAACATCGCCAGGCGTCACTGAGCGGTTCGTCGATATCTTGTACAAAATTGGTAATCAACTTCCTCCTTCTGGCATTTTTCGTCGAGGGGAAGTACTTCTTCATGAACTTTTCCACTACCTGTTCCCATGATGTAATCTCCTCAGGTTCGAGAGAATAAGCCCATTTCCGTGCCTGGTCAAACAACGAAAATGGGAACAATGTTATCCGAACCTCCTTAGTAGAGATGTTTGGGAACAAAAACGTATTTTAGATTTCAATAAAACTCTGGAGGTGGGCATGCGGATCCTCGCCACGCCTATCGCCAAACTATCCAGTAGTTTGAATCATCTGCAGCATCATCAGTTTCATCTCGAACCTCAATCCGTCCAGAGTTGGCCTCATGTTTCCTGGCGAGAAATCATAGAGGTTGGGCAACACATAGTCCCGGATGGTCCTATTGCGATCGTTCACCAAGAAGATGGGGTTCGCCATGATATTATTTGCATTTGGTGCTCTGTCTTTTGGTTGCTCTGCCATGTTTAGATCTTTCTTTTATTGTTGTTGGCGGCTGTTTCTTCTTCTTCTTCAGAAAGTTCTCTCAATCTCTGGGTTGTAGTTGGACTCAAGATTTTGTCCTTCGCTCATATGACGCCCGCTTCTTCCTTTAAGGAGAAGTAATGCATAGAGATGGAAAGTCTGCAAAGAAAAACAAAAAGTTACCGTTAGCACAACTGTACTGCCGTAAGTCCCCGACAACGGCGCCAAAAACTTGATCAGATATTTGATCGCAGGAGCAACACCCACCGTATAAGCTTTGGTTTCGCATCCTTCTTTGTCATCAGATATTTGATCGCAGAATGATCGGTATACACCACAACGTTTGTTCTAATTAAATACTGACGGATTTTCTCCAATGCAAATACCACTACGAGCATTTCCTTCTCCGTGGTTGTATAATTCTCCTGCGCATCATTCAACATTTTGCTCACATAGTAGATAGGATGCAATACCTTGTCCTTGCATTGACTCAACACTGCGCCCACTGCATAACCACTGGCATCACACATCAATGCAAATGGTTACGTCCAATCCGGCGCAATCAAAATGGGTGCGGTGATGAGCGCATATTTCAATGTGTTGAATGCTTCAGTATACGCATCATCAAAATTATATTCACGGTCAGCTTCAAGGAGCGCCCTTAGGGGCCTTGCGATCTGGGAGAAGTTGCAAATAAATCTCCGATAGAACCCAGCATGTCCCAGAAAGCTCCAAAGTGTTTTCACGTTCACTGATGGGGGTAGCTTGGAAATTGCGTCGATTTTCGCCTGATCAACTTCCAATCCTGCTTTCGAGATTTTATGACCCAGAACAATTCCTTCTTCAACCATAAAGTGGCATTTTTCCCAGTTCAGAACAAGATTCGTTGCCACACATCTCTTCAAGACTTTCTTGAGGTTAGCTAAACAGGAGTCATAATTATTGCTGAAAACTAAAAAATCGTCCATAAATACTTCTACTGACTCCTTTAAGTAATCTGAAAAGATTGCCATCATACATCATTGGAAAGTTCCTGGCACATTGCAGAGTCCAAATGGCATGCGTCGGAATGCAAACGTACCAAAGGCACGTGAAGGTTGTCTTGTCTTGATCTTCTGGCGCAATTGCTATTTGGTTGTACCCTAAATAGCCGTCAAGAAAATAGAAGAATTCATTCCCAGCAAGTCTATCTAACATCTGATCAATGAATGGGAGTGGGAAATGGTCCTTTTTAGTGGCCAAATTTAACTTGCGATAATCCATGCAAATTCTCCACCTTGTGGTCGTTCTTGTGGGAATTAATTCATTATTGTCATTAGTGACGACTATCATCCCCCCTTTCTTCAGAACACACTGCACTGGGCTCACCCAGCTGCTATCAGATATCGAGTAGATGACACCTGCGTCCAGCCACTTCACTATTTCCTTCTTCATTACTTCTCTCATAGAAGGGTTCAAGCGTCGTTGCCTTTCTATCAATCCCATCTTTCCTTCTTCCAGACGAATCTTGTGCATGTAGTACGAGGAACTGATTCCTCGAATGTCTGCCAAGGTCCATCCTAAAGCCTTTGTGTTATTTCTCAAGATCTGTATAAGTGCATCTTCTTTCTCCTTACTCAGTGAGCCAGAAATGATAACTGGTAACGTCTTGTTACCTTCTAAGTAAGCATACTTGAGGTGCACAGGAAACGACTTCAACTCTAGCACGGGGGGTTCTTCCAAAGATGGCTTAGCGCATTGTGAGGTTCGTTAAGATAACTTGAGTGGTTCAAAATTTAATTCAACTTGAATTGCGGCGCAATCCTCCTCCCATATTGCGCCGATTCTAAATTCTTCTTCCTTCATTTCTTCCATGGGCTTGTGCGATGGTTCTTCCCGTAGTTCCTTAATATATTGGCAATTCTCCATATCACTTAGGTACTTCAACGCATTGAAAACGTTGAACTTCACTTCCTGATTGTCAACTCTGATGGTGAGTTCTCCTTTTTGCACATCGATCAACGCTCACCCTGTTGCGAGAAATGGGCGACCCAAGATGATAGGTACTTCTCTGTCAGCTTCGTAATCCAATATGATAAAGTCTGTTTGGAAGATAAACTTGTCCACTTGCACGAGTACCATCCTCTATCTTGCCCTCAGGATGCATTATCGATCTATCGGCCAACTGTAGTGTGATCGTGGTTGGTCTTACGTTGCCGATATCCAACTTTTTAAAGATCGATAAGGGCATTAAATTTATGCTCGCCCCTAAATTACACAGCGCGTTCCCGACCTTCTTCCCTCCTATTGAGCAGGGCAATGTAAAACTCCCAGGGTCCTTCATTTTGGTGGGGATATTGTTTTGAAATAGTGCACTACATTCATATGTTATCACAACTGTTTCATTTTCCCTGATCTTTCTTTTATTTGCAAGAATATCCTTGAGAAATTTTACATAGCTCGGCATCTGTTCCAGAGCTTCTATTAAGGGAATATTGATGTGTAGTTGTCGGATAACTTCCAAGAACCTTTGGAATTACTTGCTATCATCTTTCTTCTTCAGCTTGGACGGGAAAGGTGGAGGATCCCGCCTTACTTCTTGTTTAGTTGGTTGTTTGTTGAGGTCCTATTCTTGCTATGTTTCGTTAGTTGGAGGTAACGTTGATTCAAAATTCAAGTCTTGAGGAGCTTCATCTCTTGTAGGTGTACTTACTTCTGAACTGATAATTTTTCCACTACTGATTGATTGGACATCATCGACAGTTAGATCTACTGGCCTTGTTGTTTGATCTGGCACTGGTAGCACAGGGGCTGTTGTTTTACCACTCCTCAATGTTACTGCATGAAATTGCTCTTTACCTCGTGGCCCCGATGCTCCTGAACTGCTAGGCAGCGTACCAAGCATTTTATTTTTCAACTCAATTGCAAGCTGTTCAATCTACTCTTCCAAACCTCCAAGGGAGTCAGCTTGCGATTGTCTAATTGCCTCTCTCTTTTTGATATAATGCTTTAGTGAAGTCTCCAGAGACGAGGTACTGCAAGAGGTAACATATAAGAACGGTTGGTCATAGGGTGGTATACTTTGAGATTACCTGGACTACAGTCTGGATTAATGAAGATCGGAGGGTTGCCTCGATCCCCTTGATAACTCTTCTGATGGAAACTATGGCTCTCATGGTTGTGATTCGCGTCCCAACTTAAAGTTGGGTGATCCCACCAATCAGTGTTGTAGATCTTGCCAAGTGACTCATTATACACAGAATATACAGTTTGTTAATTCCACAGGCAGATTTTTGCTGGATGTCCCTCCCCACATTGAACGCAATTCATTGCGGCCACGTGCATCAACACATTAACTTGCACTGAACCTTGAAAGAGATTTCTCTATCGATTAGCCATCATCTGAAGGAGCAAGGTCATCGTGGTCATTTGATCTACCATTGTACTCATTGTATTAGTTGACACATCGACACTTTCTACTCTTTCTTGCTCCCGACCACTTTCCTCAAACCCAGTATCAATCCACTCATCAGAATGTTGCGAAATGCGATCTAATATGCTCTTGGCTTTTGTATATGATCTGTCCATTAATCCTCCTGCTGCGGAGGCAAGCGTTGCTTGATCTAAGCCATTATAAAACGTCTCCATCAGAATGGTATCAGGAATCCCGATATGCGGACAACTCTTCACTAATTGTTTGGAACGCACCCAGGCGGTGCTCAAAGTTTCATAACCCTTTTGCTCAAAATTCAACACATCCCTCCGTCTCCTTGCGTTGATGGCTGGAGGGAAGAATCTGTTCATGAACCTATCAACCAACAGTTCCCATGCGTTAATCTCATCTGGCTCAAACGACTGAGCCCACCTCTTTGCTTCATCCCGCAGTGTATACGGGAAAACATATAGCCTAAGTCCTTCTTGAGTCACACCAGGCATGGAGAATGTGCTACACATGTCTACAAAATTCGTCAAATGTGCATGTGTGTCTTCTCCTTGTAATCCTCCGAATTGACCCACATTCTGAATCATCTACAGCATAATCGACCTTATTTCAAAGGTTACATTCTCCTCAATCGTTTGTATTGAGATTCCTGGTGAGAAGTTATAGAAATCCGGCACCGCATAGTCTCTCATTGGGACGTTGAAGTCAGAAGCAAAAAAATATGGAATCTTGTGCTGGCCAATTTTCCCATTGATTCTCTGCGAGTGCCTCATTATTATTAGCCATGCTTCTTCACCACTTAATTCAGCCCTGATGTGCTTTTACACGAATAATACACTTGATCTCTGGGTCCGCTTAGAATTTCTGGATTACTCCAGTACTCATAAGCTGTTAGACTGCTCTCTGCGTTGAACAACCAGTACAAAGAGATCTGTCCTGCAAAATACTACAAACATACTCAACACTAACCGTTAACCATTCCCCGACAATGGCGCCATAAACTTGATGACTTAATTTTAGTCTTTAAGCATGTGGACAAATATGAATATGAATGAATGAACACATCCATGTTCCTATTGCCATAAACTTGTTGAAGACATAGAGATATATTTCCTATTGCCATAAACTTGTTGAAGACATAGAGATATATTTCCTATTGCCATAAACTTGACAACATAAAATGAATTCTAATCTTCTTATGATCTTATGTCATACAACGCATGGATGAATGATGACTTTATTTTCTTTATGTCATACTACTTCTAGATATGTGTTATTAATGAATGTTCTTGTAGTATGTTGTGCGTTGTCACAAGTTTCCTTGCATTGGAACCAAGTATAATTCCACCGCAAGTTTCTCGGTGTGATCCGAGGTCGAACACAGGGATTGTTTTAGGTTAATTGGTTTACAATTGTGATATATCGAGGGTTTTTCAATTTAATAAAAGTGATGTTTGTACATGCGATAAAGTAAATTGTGCAGTATAGTAAAGATAAGCGATAAAAATGTGATAATAAAGTAAATTGCAATAAAAGTAAAGTGCAATGAAATAAATCTAAGCTATAATGATACAAGATACAGATTACATGATACAAGATACTGAGGTTGAGACTTACTATGAAGATTATACAAAGGTTATGTTATGCAGTGGCAAGACTTATGTGCGAAGCAGAAAGAGAAAGGATGATTAATATAAACATCGCAGGTTCCTTAATTGCATTAATGATATAAGTACGGTTCCACTTTCTCTTGGTATACACCTCTCGATGATCGGCCACATTTCCCATATCCCTGTGGTGAAACAGGGACGAACGTAGTGAACGCAAGGTTGCTTCCATCTCTGGATGTACTTCTTCCTTTAGTTAATGCATTCTTCTAACCTTCTCTCGATAGATCAGAATGGCATCTTCACTTCTGCTCTCACAGGTGAAGATGCCGTCTAGCATGCTTTAGCTAAACATCCTTATTTCTTTAGCATAGATTAAATAACATGCTTAATTCACATTCATCACCAAGGGATTAAGAAGACATCATGGAGAAAGAGATTTATGGAGGAATGGACATAGATAGAAATGTGGAAATGAAAATGATCACGACAATTAATTATAAAATCAAGCGTCTGATACATGGTTGTGAATGATTTAGACTAAAAAGATGAAATACAATTGATGAATAAGAGTTAGAAACAGATACAGAAGAGTGCCAACGTCTTGACACAGATTTGGATGGCGAAATCCCTTGCCGGTGTATGGAATGAATGGAAGGATGAGCATCCCTCTCAGGATTGCTCAACCGGTAGAGTTGATCTAAGTACAGAGCTTCACGGTGGGGATTCGGAATGATTCGCCCTAATCGGCCTTGTCTCTTTTCTTCCTGGATCTTCTCCGATCAGCACTCAGATCAGCCTCTCTCTCAATAGCCTCGTATCAATTATCCCTCATATCAAGTATATTTTTCAGTGAATTCTTTGAGGGTATTTATAGATGAAAGCTTTAACTTTCTAACTTGTTGTCCTCACTTTATTGTTATGGAAATTCAAAAAATGGTGGAATAAATATTCCTTCTGTTATGCAATCAATTCGTTGAAAATGCACAACGGTTAGTTGTACACATGTCAAAATCCTCCGCGATTGCGTTGCTCATTTGCATCTTTCGATCGTGTGTCCGCATGCAGTGTTGTTTTTATTATCGCATGCAGTTGAAGTTCAGCTCTGGATCGATTGTCGCATGCGTCGTCATTGCGTTGATCGTCTATTCATGTCTGAATAATGGGCGCAATGCGACGTAGATGCATTAATCTTTTTCTCTTGAGCCATGAACGCATACGGTGACTTGATCCTTCAAAACAAAGTTGAAATATTCTTTTCTACCATCGCAATGGTGTTATTGAGTGTATTGAAAACAATTTATTATTCTTACATTTCTTAGCCAATTTCCATACAATTGACGTAACTTTCCTCTCTTTTAACCACAATATCTAAATAAAGCAGTATAAATAACTTGAATTTCTACAAGTTATCACAAGCCACGTTGTCAGCCGTTTCGCTGTCAGTCTCCATTGTTCGTCTTTGTTTGGGTGAGTTGTGGTGTTTGTAAAGGTATCTTAGAGGTATCTTGTATACCCACTTTCGATTGTCTCCAAATTGTTAACACCCACTGGATTTTGAATTTCAAATTCAGAAGACTTGGCCCTTGTGAATTGCCGTCTATCAAGATTTATGATCAATTGGTAAGTTTAGCAAGAGTTTTGGGTTGTCTTTTGGTTTAGTGTGGGTTTAATATTTGGTTGGGTTTTAGATTTGGATTGAGACCCCTCATATTGGCTTGTTTCTGCATTAAATTTTCAATTCGTGGCTCGAGTGAAGTGTCGATTTGGGCAAACACTTCGGGTAAGTGTTTGGATGTATTGGTATGAATTTGTGTTTTTGGCTACATTTTAGGGTTGGAATTAAATTCTAATGTTTGCTTTAGGTTCAATTCAATGTTCTTTTTAGGCAAGGAGAAGAATAAATTCATTGGGATTGAGCTCGAACTCTCAAGTAAGTAATCTTACTACTGGAACTGCCCATGGGCCAGTCACTGGATGTATGCTAGCATGATGGATCAATGTTATGGTAGAATGACAACATGATGAACTGATAGTTTAGTATATGTTATGGTAGAATGACAGCATGATGAACTGATAGTTTAGTACAACCGCTATATGTTCTTGCTTGAGGATCTGAAAGATGTATTTGTGCACATGGATACTTGAATGCTAGCATAAGATGATATTTGATTCCATGAGGTTGTATATGATCTATGGATAATGAGGCATGTGTGTTTGTTGTAGAGCCATGGTGATAAAGCATATATGTATGTCATAGAGCTATATTATGATAATTATGGTGTCGAGCCTACGATAGTGATTTTACTGATTAGTTAGAATGCCCACTAGGTTTGTGTTTCCTTCGGGATTCACCAGTTATTATGTCTCCTTTAGGATTCACCAGTTTTTGTTTCCTTCAGGATTCATCAGTTATTGTGTTTCCTTTGGGATTCACCATTTATTGTGTTTCCTTTGGGATTCACCAGTTTGTGTTTCCTTCGGGATTCACCAGTTTATGTTTCCTTTGGGATTCACTAGTTATTGTGTTTCCTTTGGGATTCACTAGTTATTGTGTTTCCTTCGGGATTCATCAGTTTGTGTTTCCTTCGGGATTCATTAGATATTGTGTCTCCTTCGGGATTCACCAGTTTGTGTCTCCTTCGAGATTCATCAGTTTGTGTTTCCTTCGGGATTCACAAGTTATTGTGTTTCCTTCGGGATTCACCAGAGGTACTAGGCATATTTAGCTACAGTAGGATAGAAATAAGTTTCTTTTTCATGTATGTATGTGTCTTGATAACGGGCAGAAATGCACGTTATTACAGTGCTAAGTTATTAAAAAATGCTAGCTTGCGTTGATAACATCTGTTAGATTGCGTCCAAAAAGTATTAAGTTCTTAACATTGCGGTCGCATGAGTTCATCGCATACAAACGATTAATTTTTGTAATTTTATCCAGAATATACGTTGACGCAAGGCGAAAAGCGCGATCACAAGAAATCAACGGATGATCGCAGCATTACCACAAGACTTTGCGGTGATTTGTGTTCACATACACCTGCACAAGAAGGATTGTCGCATAGAGCCGGCTCAACCTGGTGGGCGTATCTGGGTGAAAGACATAATTAATCACGATGGGACAGAAATCTGATGATGGTTGAATCCAAATTAAGTTGACAAGCCACTAACGATAACAAGTACATTCAGCTTTTCAGTGACAAATATTCGGCGCATCAGTCAGAGAATAAAAGCCATCCCATCTGTGCAATCATAAGAGAGAAGCCATCCTTCACCCCAAAGCTCTATAAATATCGAAGGCACCTTCAAAAAAGGAGTTTGGATACTTAGATAAATTTCTCCATAGTTTAGCCTTGTCCATAGTTTTCCTTTTTATTTTAAGGCGGAGCAAGAGAAGAGCCGAGATGCCGAAAGATCGCTCAGGGTAACTCGAGGGAGAAACTGGAGGTGTAGAAAGAAGAGAGCGGGCCGACTCTCGTGAGAGCGAGATTATCTTTCGAACACGAGTAGAAAAGACAGTGTAAAAGCCTGGGAAGCAAGAGATTGCTACCAGGCTCTTTATTCTATTCTTGCATTGTTATTTTGTACTTCAACTTTATATTTATACAATGGAAGTTCTTATTCTATATTTGTTCACTCTCTGAGCACGCATGAGTAGCTAAACTTATCGAATGGGTTGAGAAGAACTAAGCTAACATGACCTAGGATCTTCATCTCATGCGATTATTTTGTTTTATGTTGTGCCTAACATCCCTTTAGAGCTACTCGAGAGAGAGTCTAAAGAAAGAACCTGAGACTTGAGAGAGCTAGGTTAGAATCTAGACTTGAGAGAGCAAGATTAGATCTGCATAAACAAGAGATAGGGACTTAGAGATAAGCTCTGTTTGTCAACCTGCATCGCATGCACCCTAGAGATAGGTATGATACTATATGGTCGCCAAATTTGTGTGTGTGTCATTTTTTCATCGTATAAATAAGAATAGAGGCTTATGTGTAGGTCCTATAGACTTATCTCATATATCACATGCGTCCTAGCATTAGAAGCCGTAGCATTCACATCGAGAGATGGTTTACTATTGAATGTGTGTTGCATGATCGCATAGCATGAACGCATCCTAGGAAGTGTTAGCCAAACCTTTCTTAACCCGTTCACCACATACTCATCGCATCTTCCGCTTTATCAACTCTTTACGAACTCTGCCGCATTTGTTTATTTGTATTACCGCAAACAACATTCCCAACAACTACTTAATTTATTTGGTTACTGCAAAGTCTTCTGAGAAATTACCGCCGCATATTATTTTCCAAGTCCCTGAGTTCGATCTTGGACTTACCAGGAAACTCAAAGGGGTTTACACTTGGATTCTACTAAGAAAACTTGAGTGCTCAATGCATTTTCATCATCGCATTTCATCCATAATTCCACCTCATAAAATAATAAATCAAGTTTTTGGCGCCGTTGCCGTGGACTTTGGCAAATCAGTGTGCTAACGGTAATTTTTGTGATTTCTTTGCAGAAGCTCACTCTTTGGCGAATTACGACCTGGAGATTGAGAGGATGTTCAGAAGGAGATTAAGAGACTGCCAACAACAACAGCAAGATAAAGAAGATATGGCGGAGCAGCCTGGAAACGGAGCACCAAACGAAAACAACGTCATAGCAAATCCAATCCTTCTGGCAAACGATCGTAATAGGCCCATTAGGGACTATGCATCGCCAAACCTCTATGATTTCTCTCCAGGAATCATGAGGCGTGCCTGGAAGCCGATTCGAAATGAAACTGGTGATGCTACAGATGATCCAGACTGTAGGACAATTCGGAGGAAGGCGTGGCGAGGACCCACACGCCCACCTCCGTAGCTTTATAAAAATCTACAACACTTTTGTGTTCCCGAACATCTCTGACGAAGAAGTTCGACTAACTCTATTTCCATTTTCTCTATGTGATCAAGCAAGAAAATGGGTGTATTCCCTCAAGCCAGGTGAGATCACTTCATGGGAACAGGTCGTAGAGAAATTTATGAAGAAATATTTTCCATCTACTGAAAATGCTAGACGAAGGAAACTAATCACTAGTTTTGAACAAGACATGGACGAATCGCTCAGCGATACCTGGGCGAGGTTTAAGAGGTTCGTTAGGGACTGTCCACACAACAGATTACCAGACTGCCTTCAGATGAAAATCTTTTATCACGGTTTAAATCCCGCTTCGCAGACCGCTGCAATGCAGTAGCCGCTTGTGGTCTGCTAGACAAGACGTATGACGAGGCTAAGAACATCTTGGATCGCATCTCTAAAAACCACGAGGATTGGAGAGAGAGTGATCAGAGACTGAGAATCAAGGATAATGATACAAGTAATGGTACTATTGCTTCACTACAAAATCAGATGACCGCAATGATGAACCTAATTCAAGGAATCATGATCAACAGCCTAACACCACAAACTGGGCAAGTAAATGCAATTAATCAGAACACCGCAAGGTGTGCGACTTGCGGTGATGGACATGCAATGGAAGAATGCCCATAGAATCCACAGTCTATTTACTTTGTGAAAAATAATCCATTTTTTAAAACCTACAACCCCAAATGGAGAAACCACCCCAATTTTGCATGGAAGAATCAGCAGCAGAATTTCCAATCTGTGGCACAAAAAGAAGGGCCACCTGGATTCTTCCCGCGGAATAACAGTCAGACAAGCAATCAAGCCTGTAGCTCGCAACTGCCGTAATCTTCGTCCTTGGAAAGCCTGTTGAAGCAATATATAGAGAAAAACAAAACTGTGCTTCAAAGTCAGGCTACGTCCATCCGCAATCTAGAGTTTTAGATGGGCCAGATTGCAAGGAAGCTAAAGAACAGACCGCAAGCTACTCTACCGAGTTCAATAGAACTCCCACAAAACCCGAGGGGATCAGGTTAAAAGCAATGTCAAGTTGTGACATTGCGGAGTGGAAAAACTGTTGAGGGAGAAAGAAAGGAACCTAGCTGGACTGCTCCCATTGCGTTGGAACTTGAGATTGTGGTGACTCAAGAAGAAGAGAGGGAAAAAGAAGCGATAGAGCCAGAAGTTGCGTCCACCTTTAAGCCAACATAAAAGGGGACCGTGAGAATGCAGTTACCACCTTTCCTGTAGAGACTTGGAAAGAAAAAGAATGACGAGGTACAATACCAACACTTCATGTCTATGTTAAAACAATTACATATTAATATTCCATTCAGTGAAGCGATTGAGGAGATGCCTGCGTACGCAAAATTTCTGAAGGATATGGTAACCAAGAAGAGGGGCACTGGTAAGTTTGCCACGGTGGCTTTAACACAAATCTCGAAATCAATAATTCCACCGAAGATGAGTGATCCTGGGAGCTTTACTATACCTTGCTCCATTGGAGGACTGTACATTGGGCAAGCATTGTGTGACCTTGGAGCCAACATCAACTTGATGCCTCTGTCGATCTTTAAGCAGCTGAATATGGGGTAACTTGCGCCCACGATCGTGACTCTCCAACTTGCAAATAGATCTCTGGTGCATCTAGAGGGAAGGTGAAGGATGTGCTGGTCACCATCGACAAATTTATCCTACCAGCTGACTTCATCATCTTAGATTACGAAGCCGACGAAGATGTGCCTATCATCTTGGGGCGACCATTTTTATCAATAGGTCATGCTCAGATTGATGTGCACAAAGGAGAGATCACTTTAAGCATAAATGGATAGAAGCTCAAGTTCAACATAATCCATGCCATAAAGTTTCCTGACGAAGAAGACCTGCATGACTCTAACGACGACCAAAATTTGACTGAAGAAGAAAAGCTTGACAAAGAGAATGAAGAAGAGGATGCAAGCGCATCCATTGCTGCATGTAATGTGATCATAAAAAAAACAAACACGGAAGTTAAGATGATCGAAACTCAAGAAGAAGAGCCAACAGAAAAAGAAGAAAGAAAAACAATGCAACCGTCCTTAGTAGAACCACCAATAATGGAATTGAAGACCCTGCCGAACAACTTAAAGTATGCATTTTTGGGGCAGAATGAGAAGTTGCCTGTAATTATTTCCTCGGAACTTAATGAAGACCAAGAGAATGCATTGATGAGCATTTCAGGAAACATGTGCGAGCAATTGGCTGAACAGTTGCAAACATTCGAGGAATTCGCCCCACATACTGTATGCATCGCATACGTCTCGAAGAAGACCACAAGGCATCGATCGAACATCAGCACAGACTCAACCCTACGATGAAAGAAGTCGTTAAAAAGGAGATCATTAAATGGTTAGATGTGGGCATTATTTATCTGATAGCAGACAGCATGTGGGTCAGCCCCGTGCAGTGCGTGCCGAAAAAAGGCAACATGACGGTAGTCCCCAACGAAAATAATGAGCTAATACCGCAAAGAACCGTCACCGGGTGGCATATTTGCATGGACTACCACAAGGTGAATGTGGCAACGAAGAAAGATCATTTCCCTTTACCGTTCATTGACCAAATGCTAGATCACCTACCGGAAATGACTTTTACTACTTTCTGGATGGTTATGTCGTGTATAACCAGATTATGATTACTCCAGAAGATTAGGACAAGATCACATTCACTTGCCCATATGGGACTTTTGCTTTTCGCCGCATGCCATTGGGCCTCTGCAATGTGCCGACCACATTCCAAAGGTGCATGATGGCCATCTTTTCAAACTATCTTGAGGACTCTGTTGAAATCTTCATGGACGACTTCTCTGTCTATGGGCACACTTATGACATTTTTCTGGCCAATGATAACTTATAGAAATTCAAGTTATTTATATTGTTTTATTTAGATATTGTGGCTAAAAGAAAGAAAAGTTACGTCGATAGTATAGAAATTGGCTAAGAAATGTGGGAATTATAAAATGTCGTCAATACACCCATTAACACCATTACGATGGTAGAATAGAGTGTTTCAATTTCTGTTTTGCAAGAAATCAGTCACCGCATGCGTTAATAGCTCAAAGATAAAATAAACAACGCATCTACGTTGCATTACACCCATCATTTAGGAATGAAGAGATGATCAACGCAATGATGGCACATGCGACAATCGATCAAGAGCTTAGCGATCAACGTAATTTCAACCGCATGCGATAATAAAAAATAACACCGCATGCGACGATCGATCGAAGATGTAAAGAGCAATGCATTTGCGGAGGATTCTAACAAATGTACAGCTTTCAGTTGTGCATTTTTGACGGGTTGATTGCATAACAGAAGGAATATTCACTCTGCCATTTCAGGAACTACCATAACCATAAAGTGGGAACCATGAAGTCAAAGAGCCAAGCTTCACTCATAAATAGCTTATGCAAATTCACTGAGAAATATATATGAATACATAGAGACGTGCATATATCGATTCTAAGAGAGAGACTGGTCTAAAGCGACTGTCTAGAGTAGATCCGGGATAATCACGAGACAAGGCCGAGAGGTGAGTCTCCGAGAAAGGAATCCTTCCATTCCCCACTATTGAAGCTCTGTGTGAAGGTCATTTCTACTAGAAGAGCAAGCCTGAGAGGGAAGCTCTTCTCTCCATTACTTCCACATGCCAGCAAACAAAACCTCCATTCGAAATCTATGTCAAGACATTGACACTTCTTCTGTATTTGTTTCTAATCTCTTTTTCATCATCTGTATTCATCTTCTCTAATCATTCATTCACACCATTTATCAAACGCTTAATTCTATAATTAAATGTTATGATAATTACCATTGTCATCTCTGTCTATTTCTGTTCATCCATAATCCATTTTCTCCATGATGTTTTCATAATTCCCTAGGTAAATAGAAAGAATTAAGCGAGTGAGTTAATTGTGTTAAAGAAATATTTAAGTTTAGCTAAAGCATGCTTGACAACATCTTCATCTATGAGAGCAGAAGTGAATATGTTATTCCGCCTATTGAGAGAAGGTTGGAAGAATGCATTAATTAAAGCGAGAAGTATTTCCAGAGATGGAAACAACCTTGCGTTCATCACGTTCATCCCTATTTCACCATAGAGATATGGGAATGCGGCCGATCACCGAGAGGTGTACGCCAAGGGAAAGCGGAACCTTAGTTGCATCTTTAACGCAATTGACAAACGTGCATTGTTTTTACTATTTATTCTCTCTTTTTCTGCTACATCCATAAAGACTTGCCATTACATACATAGATTCTTTGTACAACTTCACATTCAGTTCTCAAACTCAGTATCGTGTATCATGTATCTTGTATCTTGTATCATATTAGTTTAGGATTTTATTTTATCAACGCAATTTTATTTCATCACAATTTACATTCCTGTATAAACCTAATTCTTTATTCATTATTATACTGGTCGTATATATCACAAAAGTAACGCATTAATGAAAACAATCCCTGTGTTTGACCTCGGATTATTCTGAGAAACTTGCGTTGGAATTATACTTGGTTTCAGCGCAAGGAAACTTGTGACAAGAACTACTACATCGCATACTACGAGCATAGCATTAATAACGCATATATTTAGACGTAGTATCTCATAAAATTCTCTTTAATGCAGATATTTGTTCATTCATTCATATTCATATTTGTCCACATGCTTAAAGTTAAAGATATGAATTCAGCGTTATAGCCAACCTAAAAAAGATACTGAAAAGATGCAAGGAGACGAATCTCGTTCTTAACTGGGAAAAATGCCATTTTATGGTAAAGGAATGCATCATGTTGGGGCACAAGGTTTCTCGGGATGGGTTGGAGGTGGATAAAGAAAAAATAGAAGCAATTGAAAAACTCCCACCTCCAATAAGTGTGAAGGCTGTAAGAAGTTTCTTGGGGAATGTCAGATTCTATAGACGCTTTGTCGAGGACTTTTCGAAAATAGCACGACCGCTGAGTGCGTTAATGAAGGCTGACAAAAAATTTGATTTTGACAACAATTGCCTCAAAGCATTCGAGATTTTGAAGAATGCACTGACTACTGCGCCTGTATTAATCGCACCTGATTGGACACTTCCTTTTGAATTAATGTGCGATGCAAACGGGTATGCGATGGGAGTAGCTCTGGCATAGAAGAGAGAGACAATCTTACATCCCATCGCATATGCAAGTAAGACACTGAATCCTGCTCAGACTAATTACACCACCACAGAAAAGGAGCTATTTGCAGTAATTTTTGCATTGGAAAAATTTAGAGCATATTTGCTGGGAACAAAGGTACTTATCCAAACTGATCATTCAACGATAAAGTATTAATGACAAAGAAGGATGCGAAGTCGAGGTTGATTAGATGGGTTCTTCTCCTCCAAGAATTTGACATAGAAATAATTGATCGCAAGGGGACGGAGAACCAAGTTGCGGATCACTTGTCTATATTGGAAAACCCTGAGGTTGACTGCAATGAGTCAGAGGTGAGTGCGGTGTTCCCAGATGAGCAGCTGTTCCACATTGAAGAATTGCCATGGTACGCTAACATAGTCAACTATCTGGTTTGCAAGCAATTTCCACAGGATTATACTGACCACCAGAATAAGAGGCTCAAGTACGAATGTAGATAATATTTCTGGGATGAGCCAAATCTGTATAAAAGGAGGGCAGACCAAATTCTGCGACTATGCGTACTAAATGCTGCTCAACAATGCATATTATCACAATGTCACGACTCACCATATGGTGGGCACTTTGGAGGACAGCGCACCACAACTAAGGTTTTACAGAGTGGATTCTTTTGGCAACCATTGTTTAAGGATGCTGCTGACTATGTGATGAAGTGTCATTGGTGCCAATGCATAGGTAAAATTTAATGGAAACATGTAATGCCTATGAACATCATCTTGGAGCTTAAGTTGTTCGACGTATGGGATATCGACTTCATGGGACCATTCCCTCCATCGAATAGTAAAACTTATATTTTGTTAACCATCGACTATGTATCCAAGTGGGTAGAGGCAGTGGCATGCGCCGCAAGCAATGCGGCGGTAGTCTCTCAATTCCTGAAGAAAAACATTTTCACTCGTTTTGGCACCCCACATGCCATAATAAGTGTGAAGGGTTTCACTTTGTCAATCATACTGTCAAGGAACTGTTGCACAAATATAACATTCTCCACAAAGTGGCCACCGCATATCATCTGCAGACGAATGGTCAGGCCGAGGTGTCCAATCAAGAGATCAAGTTGATACTTGAAAAGGTAGTAAGGCCTTTGCAAAAGAATTGGGTAACAAACTCGACGATACATTATGGGCATACCAGACTGCATTTAAGACACACATAGGTATATTCCTATATGCGTTGATATTTGGTAAAGCGTGTCATTTGCCTCTGAAGCTGGAATACAAAGCATTGTGGGCGGTGAAGAAGCTAAACTTTAACGTGAGGAAAGCAGGAGAAGCGAGAAAACTTCAATTGGTCGAGCTGGAGGAATGGAGGATCAACGCATATGAAAATGCAAAGATTTACTGCGCGCTAGCATGACA
This sequence comes from Benincasa hispida, assembly GCF_027475165.1. Classification (NCBI taxonomy): domain Eukaryota; kingdom Viridiplantae; phylum Streptophyta; class Magnoliopsida; order Cucurbitales; family Cucurbitaceae; genus Benincasa; species Benincasa hispida. The sequence continues at coordinate 56,029,261 of NC_143486.1, forward strand.
AACACATATGCAACAAAAACCTCCAAGTCGAGCAGAGTGTCTTACTATTCAACTCCCGATTACGGCTCTTCCTTAGAAAATTGAAGTCACGTTGGTCAGGATCATTCATAGTTAGAGAAGTATTTCTGCATGGCGCGGTTGAATTATCGAATGAGGACGGAACCAACATATTCAAAGTTAACGAGCAACGAGTAAAAGTATATCATGGAGAAGGCTGGCATCGCCAAGTCGACTCCATGGAACTAAGAGACTATGAATAAGAAAGAAGTAGGTGGTCCCTGCGCTATCAGACGATCGAAATTCATCAGGGACGCAAGTTTTGGGAATCATGAAATCTTTAACTTTTCTCTACTACTCAAAATTTTCATTACACTATATCTTTTCAGTTATTTATCTATTCCCATTCTAAAAAAAATGTTGTTTAAAAAAAAACATGTGATCGTGTTAAACGATTGCGGTAAAAATGTTGTTTTTTTTAATATTATTTTACCCTCTCATTGTTTTTCTTGCAACGATCGAGGCGAACGATTGTGGAGGCATTACGCGGAGAAGCAACCTATCTTATTCTGTCACCGCAATCTAAAGATAGGAGATCGCCGCAAAGAAGGATGCATTAACAAACAATGTGGGCGACAGAGCAAATTTGGGGGTTGTATTCTTTCTTGACTTTATTCCAAATTTTGCACTATCGCATCGCATTTTAGTTTTAAAAGTTTTATCACCACATCTTCTTTGATTACTGCAATCATTTACCATTGATAAATTTAGTAAGTCACCGCTTGCTGCCTCTTTGCCAATTATGATTTCAATGATGAAACACATGCTTTTATCTTTTTTCATATATACTAGAATCAACTTAATCTTAGAAAAGTCACCTCATGAAATATTTCTAGAAGTTAGAGGTCTGCTAGATTTCTTTCAAACTCTCTTTATGTAGCTTCCTAAGAACATCGCATGATTTCTTTCAATCTTTTGGCAATGGGAATATTGCCGCATTTTAAATTTGGGGGTGAGGTATTTATTTTTCAACCTTGCTATTTTTAGCTTTATGAAAAAAAAAATACTAAGAATAACAACTCCACTTTCAATGCAATGGGGAAACCCATGTTGATAAGAGTTAAGTTGTTAAGGTCACTTACCCATAGTTGGATATCCGCATGATACACATGGGGGCAAGCTAAAATGAAAGTAAGTCACCAGGATCAACACGTAAATAAATGACCGCAACTCTACTGCCAAGTAGGTATGAGTTTAGTTTGAGAAAGATCGCATTGCTCATAGTTGGATGTCCGCATGACACACATGAAGGCAAGCCAAAACAAAGGCAAGGCACTTGGATCAGCGCAAGGTTAGGAAAAATAATAATGTCAAGAAATATGCAAGGATAAAATTCATTTGACATCCCCGTGGAAAAGTTTTCTTTTTGAAATAAATCATGCGATGTCCCAGAATTTAGTAAAGTCCTTTTGGGTTAAGCTTGCGATCCCTAGGTCTTTGAATAAGACTCAAGAAAATTTTGGTTTATAGGATTTGAATGAAGTATCCTTGAGAAATCTAGGAAAAGAGATTTGCGGTCGACTTGCTAAAGGAAATCTTTAGCTTATGCTTGAGGACAAGCATTGTTTAAATTTGGAGGTGTGATAACGGGCAAAAATGCACGTTATTACAGTGCTAAGTTCTTAAACAATGCTAACTTGCGTTGATAAAATATGTTAGATTGCGTCCAAAAAGAATTAAGTTCATAACATTGCGGTCTCATGCATTCATCGCATAGAAACAGTTAAATTTTTTTATTTTTATGCAGAATATGCGTTGACGCAAGGCAAAAAGTGCGATCACAAGAAATCAACGAACGAGCGCAACATTACCGCAAGGTTTTGTGGTGATTTGCGTTCGCATACATCTGCTCGAGAAGGATTACCGCATAGAGCTGGCGCAACCTGGTGGGTACATCTGGGTGAAAGGCATAATTAATCATGATGGGACAGAAAGCTGATGAAGGTCGAATCCGAATTAAGTTGACAAGTGATAACTTGTAGAAATACAAGTTATTTATGTTGCCTTATTCAGATATTACGGCCAAAAGAGAGTAAATATGCGTCGATTTTCTGAAAATTAGCTCAAAAATAAAATAAATATAAATTATTGCAATTGCACCCACTAACATCATCAAGATGGTAGAAGAGGATATTTCTACTCTGTTTTGCAGGAAACTAAGTCACCGCTTGCGATCAACGTTGAACGAGAGACTGAACAATGCATCTCTTTCACATTACGCCTGTCAATCAACAATGAAGAGATGATTAATGCAATGACAGTGTAATGCAACAGTCGATCCCGAGCTGAATGTCAACCGCATACGGTAATAAAAACAACACCGCATGCGAGCAACCGATCGAAAGATGCAGCTGAGCAATGCAAACGCGTAGGATTGTGACACGTGTACAATTAACCATTGTGCAGATTTGACGGTCTGATTGCATAACATAAGGAATATTTATTCCTCCATCTTTGGAATTTCTATAACAAGAAATGGGGTCCACAAGCCAAGAGTCAAAGCTTTTCACCTATAAATACCCCCATAGAATTCAGAGAAGATATACTTGATACAGGGATAATTGATATGAGGGCTAATTAATGCTAGATTGAGAGAAAGGCTAAGTTGAGTATTGATCGGAAGAAATCTGGGAAGAGAAGAGACAAGGCCGAGAGGTGAGTCTCAGTGCGATTCTTCCAAATCCCCACCGTTAAGCTCTGTGCTTAGATCCCTACTACCAGTTGAGCAAGCCTGAGAGGGAAGCTCATTCTTCCGCACGATCCATCCACGCCGGCAAGCAATTAAGGAACTTGCACTGTTTGTATTAATTATCTTTTCTCTTTCTGATTCGCACATAACACTTGTCACCGCATTAGATGATCTTTGCATAATCTTCACAGCCAGCCTTGACCCCAGTATCTTGTATCATGAAACCTGTATCTTGTATCATCTTAGCTTATATTTACTTTATCGCAATTTATTTTTACCGCTTTACTTTACTCTATCCCATGTTTAAATACTTGTACAAACAAGCTTTATTAATTTGAAAAAACCCTAGTCGCATATATCACAAACATAACGCAATAACCTCAAACAATCCCTGTGACTTCGGATCACACCGAGAAAATTGCGATGAAATTATACTTGGTTTCAACGCAAGGAAACTTGTGACAATGCACAGCATACTACAAGAACATTCATTAATAACACATATCTAGAAGTAGTATCACATATCATTGCATAAAATCTATGTCATCAAGTTTATGGCATGGACTTGCATCATAGTACAAAAATATGCGTTACAAGTTTATGGCGCCATTGCAGGGGATCATAAACTTGCGTTATAATCATCCATGCATTGTGTGACATAAGATAAATTTTATGTCTACAAGTTTATGGCGCCGTTGTCGGGGAGTGGTTAACAGTTTATTGTTTGAGTTTGTTTGTGGTGTTTTGCAGGCAGATCTCGTTGTACTGGCTGTTCAACACGAAGAGCAGCTTAACGGTTTATGAGTACTGGTGCTGAACCAAAATTCAAAGTCGACCGTGAGATCAAGCGTACCTTTCGCGAACGGGCACGTCAGAATCGGATAAGGCAAAAGAAAGCAGCAAGTATGGCTGATAATAACGACAATGCAGTTCCCGTAGTAAATCAATTAGGCTAGTGCAGGATCCTGTTTTCCTGGCTGCCGATCGCAACATCCCCATGAGGAATTATGCGGAACCCAACCTATATGATTTTTTGCCTGGGATTTCAAGGCCTATTGTTGAAGAGAATGCAAGGTTCAAAATAAAGTCGGTCATGCTACAAATGATCCAAAATGTAGGGAAATTTGGGGGTTTGCAAGGTGAAAACCCGTATACTCACCTGACTAGCTTTATCAAAATGTGCGACAACTTCTCACTACCTGGCGTTACCCCGAAAAGTATTAGACCGTATTTGTTCCCTAACACCTTGAGGGACGAAGCCAAGAGGTAAGCTCACTCACTGGAGCCAAACGAGATCACATCATGGGATTAACTGGTGGAGCAATTCATGAAGAAGTTCTTCCCATCAGCCGTCAACGCAAGGCGACGAAATAATGTGCTGAAATTTGAAAAAATGGAGAATGAGAGCCTGAGCACCGCCTGGGTGCGATTTAGAAGATTGGTGAAAAACTGCCCGTATATCGAGATACCCAATTGCATTTTGATGGAGACCTTTTATAATGGCCTAAATAGATCGACGTAGGCTGTCGCTGATGCCTCTACGGCAGGAGGTTTTATGGACAAAATGTATACTGAGGCTAAAGTCATCCTTGACTGCATATTGCGAAACATGGATGACTGGATTGATGATGGCCATGGAGGCCGAGGCACCGAACGAAGAAAGAACGAAACTGTCGTTGTCCCTGCGGAAATAATGACCACACTGGCTGCTTAGATGGCCGCGGTGACCTCGATCCTTCAATCGATGGCAATCAATCAAGGAGCCATCTCCCAACAATCAGCGCAACCCGCTGCACCAACTCAAGTGGCCGTAATAAGTTGCGTTAATTGTGGAGGGGCTCATGTAGCAGAAATGTGCCCATCGAATCTCTAGTAAGTATGCGCCATCCAAAACAACCCCTTCAGCAACACCCACAATCCTGGCTGGAGGATCCATCTTAACTTCGGTTGGGGAGGCAATCCTAACTAAGGGGGGCCAATCAACCATCATAGTGGCAGTCGAGGAAATCCTTCTTTACACCATAACTCGAACCAGGGGCAACCAAGGCAATTGCATAACCAGCAACCCTCATCTTCAAACACCTCTGGAAGTTCATTGGAGGCCCTACTAAAACAATATATGGACAAAAATGACGCAGTAATGCAAGCGCATGCGTCTTCAATTCGAAACTTGGAGATCCAAGTGGGCCAGCTGGCATCTGAGCTGAGAAGTAGAGCACCAGGAACGTTGCCCAGCAACTCAGAAGCCCCGGGATCCAATGGAAATAAGCAATGTCCCTAGGACATTAGGCAGGCAAGCCGGACCGCCTGCAGAAATGTGGAATGCGCTCATTCAAAGAAACGCATCTTCCAATCCATATCTCACATCTATGTTAATGCTTTCTTTAAATTTCTGTCTTATTGAATTCTTGAATTTTGTCTTCACTTCTTCATTTAATTTTTTTCTTGACTTTATGAATTTATTCTTCATTTATTTCCTTTGCATTTATTTCTGTACCGTCTTTAATTCTTTTAACTTTTTTTTTTTTTTTTGTAATTAATGTGTTAGTCTTTAATTGGTGACTAATTGAGAAATAAAGAGAAATTTTTTGCCACAAGCCATAGCAACTTGTGTTGATGAAGAATAAAATAAAATAAATAAAATGAAACAATCAACATCTAGTATGCAAGGCGATAATGGACGCATCTTGAACCAAGCAAGATATGTTTTGCATTCATCCAACTCAAATGCGTTGAAACCGAGGGGTGTGTTGCGCGCGTATATGTCCTTTGCCCGTCATTGGTTAAATGCACTATGTTGAGGTAGTGTTGCGCTGGTAGCAATACCGTGCACCCGATCCTCTAGAAATGTGTTTAGTTAAGGGGTGTGTTGCGGGGATGCATGCGTTGTTGCCCGTCCTCTGCGAAGATGCATTTGCGTTGGTGAACACATTGCGTTAATCTTTACATTGTGTCCATTCGAATAAAACATTAAAGAAAATTATTTTTGTCATTTGAGGAGTCCAATCGTTTCGTATCCCAAAGAAATGATGACTCTGCAGACGAAAAAACGTTTTTCTAAAATTTCATAAATGAGGGAAGTTCGAGCGATGGGCCTTTTGAGTGTCTCGAGACCTGTCACCATGAAAACCGCGTTGGGCCCATTACTGCCCAACCTATAAATAGGAACCCTTCCCCATCTGTGAACTTTTTACCTCATTTTTCTAACTGAAAACCCTAGTGCCCAGTATACGAAGCTTTCTTCTTCTCAAAACCCTAGCGATTTTTCCAGTCCTCCCTAACTTATCATCCATGGCTGACCAAGCTTCCTAACACTCTACTTCACCCTCAACCCCTTCCTCTGACCAAATCGCCATGCGAGAGGCAACATTCCTCGCTGCCAATTGTAGACTTGCTGCCCAACTCCACACCGTCCCGAGAATCGCCAGTAGGACCTGGAGAAACCCCTTAGCGTCAGACCTCCTCAGTTCAAAAGGGAGCAAAGCACTGAGAGCACACTAGTTCCAACTCCTGCCATCTCAACTGGGAGTCAGAAGAAGAGACGCGATGATACGTAGGTGTTTGGTAACATTCTGAGCAATCTAGAGCAAGGAGGGGGATTACCCAAGGTAGGGGTTGTAAACTAACCACTGTCTACAGAGGAGGTGGCGGTGGTGGTGCCAAAGGCAGTGGTGAACGAAGAAGAGATAGGAAGAGGCACTCTGGCCTTAGAGACTTCTGAGGTAACTGCCAACGTAAAAACCTATGACGAAACCTCCAAAGTTGCGATGGAGGAGATTGTGGTGGCTAAAGTTGCGATGGATGAGGTTGCAGTGGAGACGCAACCAGAAGTAGTTGAAGAGAAAAAGAAGAAGAAGAAAAGAAAAGGGAGAAAGGTTAGAGAGGCGGAGACTTCTCATCATCGCAAGGAGAAAAAGAATAAAGAAAGAAGGATGATGATGAAGATGAGAAAGAGAAGAGGAAGAGGAAAAGAAGAGGGAGAGGAAGAAAGAAGAATGCACCAGCGTGAAGAAATGCGCCTAAGAAAAGAAGAAGAAAAGAAGTAGAGGGTTGCGAGCCTGGAAAAGGATGGAGAATCAACCTCTGTAAGGGAAGACAGAGGGGAAGCAACGTAATTAATGGAGCCAAGGCAACCTGAAACAACGCAAATCGTTGTGACAGATGAAGGCGAAGAAGGAGAAGATACCCCCCTGATATGGCGTCGCAAGGGTCTACTGTTGACCCTTAAAGATTAATCATTGCATTGAAGAACAGGAAAGAGGGAGAAAAGAAGAGAAGGAGAAACGGGAGAAAATGGAGCGCGCAAGATTCATCATGGCAGAAGGAAATCACAAAAGAAGACTGCAAGATGAGGAAATGCACATTAATAATGAGCTCGCAAGGCTCGAAAGGATAAGAAGGCGCGAGGAGAAACAACATCTGTTGCTGGCCTCCGAGAAGTTTGTAGAAGAGTTCGAGAGAGAAGAAAGAGAAGAAGAAGAAGAAGAGAAAAAGAAGAAAGAAGAAGAGGAAGAGAAAAAGAAGAAGGAAGAAGAGAAAGTTAAGAAGCGTGAAGCTAATAGAAGGTACTTACAGAAGAAGAAGGGTAAAGAACTCGCAGAATGCGAGAAGAAGGAATAACGTAGAGAGCGGGAGAAGAGACAAAGGCAAGCAGCCCACCTTGCGTTGGCAAAAGAAAAGGGCAAAGCAATCGCAGAAAGTAGCGAGCCCGCGTTGGCAAGGATGCGTCCATTGAAGAAAAAAGGGAATGATGACATGCTGATAGAGATGGGCTTCTATCCTACGCCAACGCCGCTACCTGACCTCATCACAAGTGTGATTGTGGAACATGGCTGGGCACATTTTGCCAATGCCCAGCCATTATTGTGCTGCAAGTAGTGAGAGACTTCTATAGAGGGCGTCTACACGAAACCAGGGATGCGGTGACCTTCAAAGGAGAAACGGTGTCCTTTAGCGCAACGGTCATCAATGAGATATACCAAATGAAGGATAACCCGGATGCACCGGGGAATAAAATTATTGATGATCCCATGGAGTAGCAGATGGAGGACGCGCTGCAAGTATTAACGCAACCGAGCACGAAGTGGTCGGTTTCACTCAATCCGCACCCTGGCATCCAAGTCTTTGCTTCTGGAGGGAAGGCTCTGGGTTTACTTGGTCAAGAAGCGGCTGATCCCAACAACACATGACAAGACTGTATCAAGGGATCGAGTTATGGCCGCATATTGCATTGCGAGCAACATACCGATTGATGTAGAGCGACTGATCGCAAGACCGCTTAGAGCACTAGTAGGGCATATTTGAGGACAGTACTTCTTTTCGTGGACTGTTTCAAGTCTGTGCCTGTCAATGGGTGTAGGCGTTGATGAAGAGCCTATGCCTGAAGTCCACGAACTCATCAACATAAAGATATTGAGGTTGCTCCTCAAAGACTCCCCACATTTCCCTGAGCTACCCTTAAAAAGGCCCGCAATCGACCTTAATGCGCCGCAGGGACAGAAGCCTAAGAGACCACACAGAGAAGACAAGGGAAAAGAAAAGGTCCAAGAGTCAACGGTGCATGATCCATAACCTTTGGACCCTTTGCCCTTAGTAATTCGCCCTCGAAGCCCTCGAAGCCCACCTACACAACCTTCTTCTCCACTATATGAGCACTTTACCAATCTTCTTCTCATTCCCAATTCTCAATTGTTCACCCAGCAACCCTAACTTCACCCTCAACCACATCACCGTAACCTTCCATTCCACCACCGCAAGTTGATGACCCACACGATTTGGGTGAAGGCACCTCTGCCCAACCCCAAAACGATGCTGGCGAGACATCGCAGGCAAGACCCTCCATAACCTCCCTGGCTACTGAGTTAGCAGAAATGCGGTCACTTCTAACCCAACAATAACAACTTCTCTACCAACAGCGGCAACTCTTCAACCAACAAGAAGCCTACTTCGACCAGCGGTTTGATGCAGTCATGGAGCAAGTTGATAATATTCAGCGAAGTGTTGCCACATCAAAGGAGGCATTGATCAACATACATCGCAACACTCATACAATCAACCGCCACCAAAGACAACTTGCGGAGCCCAACCATGAATACTTTAATTTTCTCAGAGCATACCTTCATGGTCCATTGGTGCCCCCACATCTCAGGCAACACTTTCTTTTTGAAGAGACATCCTTTGCATCACCGCGAAACCCTCCTTCAGACCCTCCAGCTCCTGAGCAATAATCCTGACATTCTATTTTTTATGCGGCCATTCTATACTTTTATTCAATTCATTATTTAATTAAATTCTTTGATTCTTTGTATTGGCAACAATTTTGTATTGCGTTAATTTTTAATTATTCGTATACTTTGTTAATATTCAATACAAATGAGTACATATTCACTCCTTTTTTCCTGTGCCTTTCTCTTTATCATCATTTGACAATATTTGCGATATTCTTAATCCTTTACTATTGCGTTATTCATTGCGCTGCCATGATGTATAATATGTTTATACTAACATTTCCTATACTTTGTAAATTCTGACCAACACTTAGTTAATTCTTAGTTTAGCAGTAATTCACCTTTTATCTTTCAAAGTTCTGCTCCAACATTATTTTTGAAATTTTTATTCTAAGTGTTTGTCTAATCCATCCAAACAACGCAATGAGGACCTTGCTCATCCTTAAATTTGGGGGTGGGGAAGGTCTAAGCAGATAAGATCAAGAATATTCGATCTGCAAGAAAATGTGTTCATATATCAAATATATATATATATATATATATATACAAAACACCAATGTCAGTGCAAGGGAAAACCTAAAAAATGTTCCCAACTTGATAAGAGTTTAGTTGTGAAAGGAATCTGCTCGTAGTTGGATGTTCGTATGACACCCATAAGAGCAAGCCAAAACGAAGGTAGGTTTCCAAGAGCAACGCAGTATGAGAAGAAAAAAAAATATAAAAGAGTGTAAGAGACAACTCCTCTGAATATCATGAGTTAAAGATGAAATTGGCACACAACCTTAGTTGGATGTTCGCATGACACCCGTGGGAACAAACCAAAACGAAGGGTGTAACCATGACCACCAGTCTCTAATAAATGACGCAAAGTTTGACCACCGCATATAGACATATCAAGTTGTTTTGACAAAGAAGAATAAACATTCTATTTTAAAAACTAGAGAAGGCTCTTTGAGCAGAATTTTGTTATATAGAAGAATAAAGTAGGGCTTTGTTCAGAATTAGCAAGGATAGAAGGATATTGCATTGTTAAGAAATGTGCCTAAGTGTAACATTCGGAGCAACCAATCGACGAAAAAATATAGGAGAGGAATTTAGCATTATTGCCTTAGTAGAAGATATGCTTGAGGACAAGCATATATCTAAATTTGGGGGTGTGATAACTTGTAGAAATACAAGTTATTTATGCTGCCTTATTCTGATATTGTGGCCAAAAGAGAGTAAATATGTGTCGATTGTATGAAAATTAGCTCAGAAATACAATAAATATAAATTATTGCAATTGCACCCATTAACATCATCAAGATGGTAGAAGAGGATATTTCTACTCTGTTTTGCAGGAAACCAAGTCACCGCTTGCAATCAAGGCTGAACGAAAGACTAAACAACGCATCTCTATCACATTGTGCCCGTCAATCAAAAATGAAGAGACGATTAACGCAATGACGGCACAATGCGACAATCCATCCCGAGCTGAATGTCAACCGCATGTGGTAATAAAAACAACACCGCATGCGAGCAACCGATCGAAAGATGCAACTGAGCAATGCAAACGCGGAGGATTGTGACACGTGTACAACTAACTGTTGTGCAAATTTGATGGTTTGATTGCATAACAGAAGGAATATTTATTCCTCCATCTTATAAATTTCCATAACAAGAAGTGGGGTCCACAAGCCAAGAGTCAAAGCTTTTCACCTGTAAATACCCCCATAGAATTCACAGAAGATATACTTGATACGAGGGCTAATTCCTGCTAAATTACTGAGAGAGAGGCTGAGCTAAATACTGAACGGAAGAAATCCGGGAAGAAAAGAGACAAGGCCGAGAGGTGAGTCTCAGTGCTATTCTGCCAAATCCCCGCCGCGAAGCTCTATACTCAGATCCCTGCTACCGATTGAGCAAGCTTGAGAGGGAAGCTCATCCTTCCGCATGATCCATCCATGCCGACAAGCAAATCTCCATCTAAATCGGTGCCAAGACGTTGGTGTTTATTTGTATTTTTTTCTAACTCTATTCATCAATTGTATTTCATTCTCTTAATCTCTTCATTCACAAATCATGTATCAGACATTAAATAGTTTTATTGAATGTCTTGATCACTTTCATTTCCACTTTTTCGTCTATTTTCGTTCCTCCATTAATCGTTTTCTCCATGAATTTTTCTTAATTCCTTGGTAATTAATATGGATTAAACGAGTAACTTAATCTATGTTAAAGAGATAAATGCGTTTAGCTAAGGCATGCTAGACGACATCTTCACCTGTGAAAGCAAAAGTGAAGATGTCATTCTGATCTGTCTAGAGAAGGTTAGAAGAATGCGTTAACTAAAGCGAGTAGTACTTCCAGAGATTGAAGCAACCTTGCGTTCACTATGTTCGTCCCTGTTTCACCACAGAGATGTGGGAACGTGGCCGATCATCGAGAGGTGTGCACCAAGGGAAAAGTGGAACAGTACTTATATCTTTAACGTAATTAAGGAACTTGCGTTGTTTGTATTAATTATCTTTTCTCTTTCAGATTCGCACATAAGACTTGTCACCGCATTACACGATCTTTGCATAATCTTCACAACCAGCCTTGACCTCAGTATCTTGTATCATGAAACCTATATCGTGTATCATCTTGGCTTAGATTTACTTTATCGCAATTTATTTTATTATCGCATTTTTATCGCTTTACTTTACTCTATCCCATGTTTAAATACTTGTACAAACAACCTTTATTAATTTGAAAAACCCCTGGGCATATATCACAAACATAATGCAATAACCTCAAACAGTCCCTGTGTTCGACCTTGGATCACACCGAGAAACTTGCAGTGAAATTATACTTGGTTTCAACACAAGGAAACTTATGACAATGCACAACATACTACAAGAACATTCGTTAATAACGCATATCTAGACGTAGTATCACATATCATCGCATAAAATCTATGTCATCAAGTTTATGGCATGGACTTGCATCATAGTACAAAAATACGCGTTACAAGTTTATGGCGCCATTGCCGGGGATGATAAACTTGCATTATAATCATCCCTGCGTTGTGGGACATAAGATAAATTTTATGTTTACAAGTTTATGGTGCTGTTGCCTGGGATCATAAACCTGCGTTATAATCATCCATGCGTTGTGTGACATAAGATAAATTTTATGTTTACAACAAGCCGCTAACGATAACAAGTACATTAAGCTTTTCGGTGACAAATATTCGGCGCATCAGTCAGAGAATTAAAGCCATCCCATCTATGCAATCATAAGAGAGAAACAGCCCTTCACTCCGAAGCTTTATAAATATTGAAGGCAACCTTAAGAAAAGAAGTTCGGATACTTAGATAAATTTCTCCATGTTTAGCCTTGTCCATAGTTTTCCTTTTTATTTAAGGCGGAGCAAGAGCCGAGATGCCTGAAGATCGCTTAGGGCAACTTGAGAGAGAACCCGGAAGCGTAGAAAGCAGAGAGTGGGCCGACTCTCGCGAGAGCGAGATTATCTTTTGAACACGAGTAGAAAAGACAGTGTAAAAGCCTGGGAAGCAAGAGATTGTTACCAGGCTCTTTATTCTCCCCTTGTATTGTTATTTTGTACTTCAACTTTATATTTATACAATAGAAGTTCTTATTATACATCTGTTCACTCTCTTAGCATGCATGAGTAGCTAAACTTATCGAATGGGTTGAGAAAACTAAGCTAACATGACCTAGGATCTTCATCGCATGCGATTATCTTGTTTTATGCTGTGCTTAACATCCCTTCAGAGCTACTCGAGAGAGAGTCTAAAGAAAGAACCTGAGACTTAAGAGAGCTAGGTTAGAATCTAGACTCGAGAGAGCAAGATTAGATCTGCATAAACAAGAGATAGGGACTTAGAGATAATCTCTATTTGTCAACCTGCATCGCATGCACCCTAGATATAGGTATGATATTATGTGGTCACCTTATTTGTGTGTGTGTCATTTTTTCATCACATAAATAAGAATAGAGGCTTATGTGTATGTCCTATAGACTTATCGCATATATCGCATGCGTTCTAGCATTAGAAACCGTAGCATTCGCATCGAGAGATGGTTTACTATTGTATGTGTGTTGCATGATCGCATAGCATGAACGCATCCTAGGAAGTGTTAGCCGAAATCCTTCTCAACCCGTTCACCACATACTCATCGCATCTTCCGCTTTATCAACTATTTTTGAACTCCGCCGCATTTGTTTATTTTTATTACTGAAAACAACATTCCCAACAACTACTTGATTTATTTGGTTACCGTAAAGTCTTCCTGAAAATTACCACTGCATATTGCTTCCCCAAGTCCCTGAGTTCGACCTTGGACTTACCAGGAAACGCAGTGGGGTTTACATTTGGATTCCACTGAGAAGACTTTAGTGCTCAACGCATTTTCATCACCGCATTTCATTTCATATTTCCACCTCATAAAATAACGCATCATTAGGTGGTAGTCAATCCTGTTCAAAAGAACATTGCTCTGGAAATGAAGAAAACTTTTAGGTAAAGATTCCAAAATAATGCTCACCTTGCTGGCTTCATCAATGATGGACCCATTCATCTCCACCCCGTAGAAGTGGACCATCATGTTGAGAACATGTTCTCAAACAGATGCCCCTTCTTGCATATGGGCATTGAAGATGTGTTTGAGAGCATCATGCCTGAGTTATGCGAACGATTTTAAAATAACGCATCATGTCTCATGAGGACTAATTTTGACCTCCCGAGCATGAATCCGCATTTATTTTCTTGAAATTCAAATCACATTTGAATATAAGGTCGGTCAAAGTTTGACTTTTCAAAGTCAAAAGTCAACTCTTTGACTTTTTACATCTTTGACCATTTCCATTATTTCCGAGCTTCCGAATATGAAGGTATTCATATTCTTGATATTTAAATAATATTTAAATATTAAAGCTGTATCTCTAAACTGAAAACCCGACTACTATATCGCATATACTTGTCGGTTTCTCTCTCTTCACCTAATTCGAACAATTCAAATCATTCTATCATACTGTTCTAAGTTTATTCAATATGAGCTAGTAGGGGAACCTAATGAACCTATAGATCATGGGCTCCAACGATTCGAGATTAGCTTGCTAAACTCTTTAGACGGAGCTAATCAACATTCGTTAACTAATGGGTCATTCCACTATAGTCCCGTAATTGCACTCCCTTCACTATAGATATATTTGTGTCTATTTTTTATAACCATGATTAGTAAGCTAATCCTTCACAGGTTGTTCGTAATCTCTACTAGGTCATAAAAACTGTTTTACACTTGAGACTACATTTTATTCCTTAAGTTCCACTGATTCTCTAATGAACAAGAGGGTGGGGCCCCTTGTTCAAGACCTGGATTCAGTACTAAAGGGAACAACCTATCTACTATCCCTATAACAGGTAGGAGTGAATTCCGTTTTGCACCCTATGTTCCGAACTATCCACCCGATCTTATCCATGAAATGGGAGGCTTATTGGGCCAGCGATGATGAGCTGCCCTCACCTATGTAGATCTAAGGATAATTCCGAGTGAACAGGAGTTCATAGTTAGCTTATGATTAGGATTAAGTTAAATAGGTCATCAATTAACGAAATAGTCAGTTTTATACATAAAACGACATTTAGAACGTAAAAAGTGACTATTTCATGGTTCAGTCTTATGCAAACTCATTGCATAGGATGCCCCCACTCACATATCTCTATATGAACGATTCAGGATCACATCGTTTGTACTAACTACAAAGTGGGTCGCATCCATAGTTGTCCCCAGAATAAGGCGCCCAACCTTATTCATATACTATAGACCATTTTGGCTATATATTTGAACTTGATCCACATTTATGTCACTACATAAAGTTCAAAATACATTAAATAGCCTCAGGACCTTAGTTTATTGGATTCAAGATTACTATTTCAAAAACAACATTATCGAAAAACAAAACAAAATATGTTTATTAATTTACCAACTATGAGTTTTAGGACATAAAATCCAACAAAGGGAACCCTAACGCCTCTAACTAACGAGATATCCCTAGTCTTGTCCATGTTAGTAGAATTCCCTAACTACGGGTACAACTGCCTCACCAGGACGGCCGGCGAAAGATTCCCACCCTTGTTCGTGGATTTACTCGGTAATGTTGGGGTAATAGTTAGACTCTAGGCTCAGGACTCTCTTAGGAACTAATCTCTTAGAAGAAATAACGTACTTATATCTATCTAGAGCTTCCCTAGAACTAAATCTAATATGGTCAAACTCTGGTGCGGGGTCTTGCCCACTAGTGCTAGCTTCACTTCTTCGTACCCTTCTAGGACCCATTATAGATTTTTCAAAAAAAAACAAAAAGTTCAGAAAATTTGGTTTCTAGATAATCTCCAACACCCTTCTTCTAAAACTCACCAAGCCTACCAAAAAAAATTCCAAAAATTACCCAAAATTCCAACATGCACGTAGAAAAACCCAACATATTCATATTCAATAATATCAACTCAAACCCATATAAGAATCAAGCAATAACCAAGCAGAAACAGATTTCTTATACCCATACACCAGAAATATAAAACAAGAAACAAGAATGACCAAAGATTTTTACCTTTGAAGCGATGAAATTTGAAAAAAAAAAAAAAGCTCAAGAACTTGCTAAACCTTGAATGGACGAAAACCCACGAAACTTTCAATGAATTCAAGGGAAAATCGTGAAGGGATGGGCGAAAAGCGTGCAAAAGATGAAAAATAGTGAAGAGAATTGAGGAAAAGTGGGAGGGATGGCTCGGGCTTGAGGGAAAAATTGAAGAAGATGAAAAAGAACGTAGACAGACGCAACGTTTTAACGCTTTTCTGCCTCGCAGTGTTGCAACGCTATGATTGCAGCGTCGCGATGATGTGCCCTAATTTTTAATTTTTTTAATTTATTTATTCATTTTAAAAAATTAGTCTTAAAATAAAAAAATAAAACCAAAATATCTACCTTAAAGTTAAAAAGAAAAGAAGAAAATAAAATAATATCTATCCTAATAAAATAAAAAAGTAAAAATTTTAAAACCTGGCTACCTCCAAGAACCGCAAATATTTAATATCGTTGTTCAACGTGACCCGTGACCTGTAACGTACAAAGAAATTCTCGTATTTCTCCGATCCTTTCTTGGATGAGTCGATATGGCCAGGTAGGGCCATAAGGGTTCCCATCTTCATAAAAGAACCATATAGGTCGATTTTTTTATTTTAAATATTTGAAAACGCTGATAAAATTAAAGACTCTAAAACTGACTCAACTGAAAAGAAAGATTCTGACTCACCTGACTCGTGAGGTGAAGGTAATCAAAATTCAAAAATAAGAGGAATACCGGTACAAAGAACAGGGCGAGGCTTGGGAGCCTCTAACTCTTTTACATAAAATTCTTCCAAATTAAGCCCATGCTCATACTTAAGCATCATTGTCTGAATTGCTCCACGCATATTCTATTACAAGGTTGAGCTCAGTGCCACAGACGTAGGATGGCTCTAAATGATTTCTTGCGCGCTTAGAAAAATCATTAGTACGTTCACATATTAAATAATCCAACACCTTACCTTGCTCAGAAATTTGAGAGACCATTAGTCCTGCAGGATCATCTACGCTCATATCTCCGCTACTCACCTCGACATCCTCAGAGGGTTTTTCACAAGACTCCTTCTATTTCCTAACTGATTCAGCAATTTGAGCGATTTGGTTACTCAAATTTTGAATTTCAGTTCTGACCTCAAGTTCGAAATAGATGTCATCCTATTGGGAATTGATGGGTTCTTGATAATAGTAGGGGCGTTCCTACACAAACTCACTAGAGCAACTAGAAAGTTCCCTAACTATATCCTCTAAAGAAATACCTGTGTGGGTAGGCTGATATGGCACTAGCAACAATGTTTGGCCAACTAACTCTCTAGGAGGATAATATCCGCACTCAGACCCATGCGAATTTTGAACCTGCATATTAGCCAAAGCTTGCACAACATAGGTTAGTTCAGAAATTTGATCTCTAAGGCCACGAATCTCTCTTACCTCTGGTGATTCCCATTGCTCCACATATGGAAAACCATACTTGTTGATATTTCCTGCCATAAAAGAACAAATAGACACACAAGGTAGAAATGTATATATATATATATATATATATATTTTTCTAAAGTTTAACAGTCAATTCTAATTAAAAGACATTAATTAGCTTGCTTCCCCGGCAGTGGCGCAGTTTTTGGTAGATTTAAAAGCCTACGTCGTTAATAAGCCTCGAGTCTAGTCAAAAGAAAATTTATAATATCACTGAACTACTCCTATTTCTACTAAAATGTAGCAATAGTGGTAAATGCGGGGTCGAACCGCAGAGAAGCAAGGAATTAATTTCTTTTTGTGTTAGATTTAACTGCGGGAAAAATAGTAAAAATGGGGTTTTGGTTTCAATTTAGAAAGATGCAAGAAAAGTAAATTGCAAGGGATAAATTGAATGGTAAATTACTCTTTAGTTCTCATATCAAGTGCTCATTCGATGTAAATTAAGTCATTGTTATATGCCAAATAACTAATATTCGAATTATGCATGCATAGCTACATAATTTAATAAGAATTAATCAATCTCTACAAAGGCCGAAGATCAATTAATTCAAACCAAATCGAGCATCCTAATGCATAGTTGAGGCTAGAAAGACCGTGGCCTAACTAGCTGATAACTTGTAGAAATACAAGTTATTTATGCTGCCTTATATAGATATTGCGGCCAAAAGAGAAGGAATATGCGTTGATTGTATGAAAATTAGCTCAGGAATACAATTATTATGAATTAACGCAATTACACCCACTAACATCGTCAAGATGGTAGAAGAGGATATTTTTACTCTGTTTTGCATGAAACCAAGTCACCGCTTGCGATCAAGGGTCAACAAAATACTGAATAACGCATCTTTGTCACATTGCGCCTGTCAATCAACAATGAAGAGACGATTAACGCAATGACGGCGCAATGCGACAGTCGATCCCGAGTTGAATTTCAACCACATGCGGTAATAAAAACAACACCGCATACGAGCAACCGATTGAAAGATGCAACTGAGCAACGTAATGGGGGAGGATTGCAACACGTGTACAACTAACCTTTATGCAGATTTGACAGTCTGATTGCATAACAGAAAGAATATTTATTCCTCCATCTTCGAAATTTCCATAAAGAAGTGGGGTCCACAGCCAAGAGTCAAAGCTTTTCACCTATAAATACCCCTATAGAATTCATAGAAGATATACTTGATACGGGTATCATTGATACGAGGGCTAATTGCTTCTAAATTACTGAGAGAGAGGCTGAGCTGAGTACTGAACAAAAGAAATCAGGGAAGAAAAGAGATAAGGCCGAGTGGTGAGTCTTAGTACTATTCTGCCAGATCCCCACCGCGAAGCTCTATACTCAGATCCCTGCTACCGGTTGAGCAAGCTGGAAAGGGAAGCTCATCCTTCCACACGATCCATCCACACCGACAAGCAAATCTCCATCCAGATCAGTGCCAAGACATTGGCATTTATTTGTATTTGTTTCTAACTCTATTCATCACTGTATTTCATCTTTTTATTCTCTTCATTCACAAATCATGTATCAGACGCTGAATAGAAATATTGAATGTCTCGATCATTTTCATATCCCTTTCTTTGTCTATTTCCGTTCCTCCATTTATTGCTTTCTTCATAAAGTCTTCTTAATCCCTTGGTAATCAATATGAATTAAAAAAGTAACTTACTCTATGCTAAAGAAATAAGAACGTTTAGCGAAAGCATGCTAGACAACATCTTCACTTATGAGAGCAGAAGTGAAGATGCCATTCTGATCTGTCGAGAGAAGGTTAGAAGAATGCGTTAACTAAGCAAGAAGTACTTCCAGAGATGGAAGCAACCTTGCATTCATTACGTTCGTCCCTGTTTCACCATAGTGATGTGAGAACGTGGTCGATCACCAAGAGGTGTACGTCAAGGGAAAAGCAGAACCGTATTTATGCCTTTAATGCAATTAAGGAACTTGTGATGTTTGTATTAATTATCTTTTCTCTTTCTGTTTCACACATAAGACTTGCCACCATATAACACGATTTTTGTATATCTTCACAATCAGCCTTGACCTCAGTTTCTTGTATCTTGATAACTTGTATTTTGTATCATCTTAGATTAGATTTACTTTAACACAATTTACTTTAATGCATTTTATGTTATCATCGCATTTTTACCGCTTTACTTTACTTTATCGCATGTTTATATTCTTGTACATAACAAATTTTATTAATTGAAAACCCCTGGTCGCATGTATCACAAGCATAACACAATAACCTCAAACAATCCCTGTGTTTGACCTCAGATCACACCGAGGAACTTGTGGTGAAATTATACTTAGTTTCAACGCAAGGAAACTTGTGACAATGTATAGATACTACAAGAACATTGTTAATTAACGAATATCTAGAAGTAGTATCACATGGAATTAAACCTTGCATCATATGCATCCATGCGTTGTGTGGCATAAGATCAATTTCTAAGTAACAAGTTTATGGTGCCGCTGCCAGGGATTGGTTAACGATTTATTGTTTGAGTACATTTGTGGTATTTTACAGGACAGATCTCTTTGTACAGGCGATAAGAGATTTGGACTGTGATCAGTGGGACAAAGCCATGGACCTCAAAATGGAGTTTATGTACTTCAATTTTGTCTAGGAACTTGTAGATCAACCAAATGATGTAAAACCAATTGGTTGTAAGTGAATCTACAAGAGAAAACGAGACTAAGCCAGTAAAGTATAGACTTTTAAGGCTCGACTTGTGGCAAAGGGTTATACCGAGAGAGAGAGAGTGGACTATGAAGAAACTTTCTCTCTCGTTGTCATGCTTAAGTCGATTAGAATACTCTGATCCATTACCACCTTTTATGACTATGAAATTTGGCATATGGATGTCAAGACAACCTTTCTAAACGGCGATCTTGAAGAGAGTATCTATATGGCTCAACCTGAGGGGTTTATTGCACAAGGTCAAGAACAAAAGGTTTGTAAGCTTCAAAAATCCATTTATGGGTTGAAACAAGCTTTTAGATCTTAGAATATAAGATTTGATACTGCGATCAAATCTTATGGCTTTGTACAGAATGTTGGCGAGCCTTATGTTTACAAGAAGATCATCAATTCTACTATAGCGTTCTTAGTTTTATATGTTGACGATATTCTACTCATTGGGAATGAAGTAGGTTACCCAACTGACATCAAGAAATGGCTAGCAACGCAGTTCCAAATGAAAGATTTAGGAAATGCGCAGTATGCTCTCGGGATTCAGATTATTCAGAACCGCAAGAATAGAACACTAGCCATGTCTCAAGCAACTTATATAGACAAAATGTTGTCTAGGTATAAGATGCAAAATTCCAAAAGAGGTATGTTACCTTACAGATATGGAATTCATTTGTCAAAGAATCAATGTCCTAAGACACCTCAAGAGGTTGAGGATATGAGACGCATTCCCTATGCTTCCACAATAGGGAGCCTGATGTATGCAATGTTATGTACTAGACCTGATATATGCTACGTAGTAGGGATAGTTAATAGTATCAGTCCAATCCTGGATATGATCATTGGACTGCCGTTAAGAATATCCTCAAGTATCTTAAGAGAACGAGGAACTACATGCTCGTGTATGGTACTAAGGATTTGATCCTTACTGGATACACTGACTCTGATTTTCAAACCGATAAAGATGCTAAAAAGTCTACATCTGGATCAGTGTTCACTCTTAACGGAGAAGCAGTAGTGTAGAGAAATGTGAACCAAAACTATATTTCAGACTCCACAATGGAAGCTGAATACATAGCTGCTTGTGAAGCAACAAAGGAAGCAGTATGGTTGAGGAAATTCTTGACAGATTTGGAAGTCGTTCCAAATATGCATCTACCTATCACCCTATATTGTGATAATAGTGGTGCAGTTGCAAATTCAAAAGAACCAAGAAGCCACAAGCGCGGCAAGCATATTGAGTGAACATACCATATGATCCGGGAGATTGTACATCGTGGAGACGTTGTAGTAACCTAGATATCTTCTGAGCAAAACATTGTTGATCCTTTTACAAAGGCCCTCACAGCTAAAGTGTTTGAAGGTCACCTACAGAGTCTGGGTCTACGGAGTTTGTAAACTAGGACAAGTGGGAGAACTTTTGGGTATATGCCCTAGTTTATTGTATTCATATGTTTATTGTACTCATATGTTTCTCACTTAAATTCAACATTGTGATACTCCACTAGGAGTTTTAGTCCAAGTGGGAGTTTGTTGGATTTTATGTCCTAAAACTCGTAGTTTGTAAATTAATAAACATATTCTGTTTTGTTTTTCGATAAAGTTGTTATTGAAATTGTAATCTTGAATCCAATAAACTAAGGTCCTGAGGCTATTTAAAGTAGTTTGAACTTTATGTAGTGACATAAATGTGGATCAAGTTCAAATATATAGCCAAAATGGTTTATGGTATATGAATAAGGTTGGGCGCCTTATTCTGGGGACACTATGGATGCGGCCCACTTTGCAATTAGTACAAACGATGTGATCCTGAATCATTCATATAGAGATATGTGAATGGAGGCATCCTACGCAATGAGTTTGCATAAGACTGAACCATGAAATAGTCATTTTTTACGTTCTAAATGTCGTTTTATGTATAAACTGACTATTTCGTTAATTGATGACCTAGGTAACTTAATCTTAATTCTAAGCTAACTATGAACTCCTGTTCACTCGGAATTATCCTTAGATCTACATAGGTGAGGGCAACTCAATATCGCTGGCCCAATAAACCTCCCATTTCAGGGTAAGATCAGGTGGATAGTTGGGAACATGGGGTACAAGACGGAATTCACTCTTAGCTGTTATAGGGATGGTAGATAGGTTGTTCCCTTTAGTATTGAATCCAGGTTTTGAACAAGGGGCCCCACCCTCTCCTTGGCCCGAGAGGGATTTGGTTTATAGGTTGGACCTTAAACCAATTGTTCATTACAGGATTAGTGGAACCTAAAGAACAAGATGTAGTCTTGGGGATAAAACGGTTTTTATGACCCAGCTGAGATTACGAACAACCTGTGAAGGATTAGCTTACTGATTATGGTTATATCAGATGGACACAAATATATCTATAGTGACGGGAGTCCAACTATGGGACTATAGTGGAATGACCCGTTAGTTAACGAATGTTGATTAGCTCCGTCTAAAAAATTTAGTCAGCTAACCTCGGATCGTTGGAGCCCATGATCTATAGGTCCATTAGGTTCCCCTACTAGCTCATATGGAAAAACTTAGAACACTATGATAGAATAATTCGAATTGTTTGAATTAGGTGAAGAGAGAGAAAGCGACAAGTATATGTGATATAGTGGTCGGGTTTTTGAGTTTAGAGATACAACTTTAATATTTAAATGTGATTTAAATATCAAGAATATGAATATGTTCATATTCGGAAGCTCGGAAATGATGGAAATGGTCAAAGATGTAAAAAGTAAAAGAGTTGACTTTTGAATTTGAAAAGTCAAACTTTGACCGATCTTATACTCAAATGTATTTGCATTTCGAGAAAATGAATGCGGATTAATGCTCGGAAGGTCCAAATTAGTCAACATGAAAAAAATCATAAAAAGTCAAAATGTTGACTTTTTGGTCAAAGTATAACTTTGATCAAATGACTGTTTTGCCCTTTTGACTAAAGTTAGTGGGAAAATCCAAACTTTTGTTAGATAATTCCACTAACAAAATAGTTGGCCAGGTGTTAGATTATAGTGAAAACATTAAGCCCACTAAGATAGTGGATTATAGGTGTTGGGTTTTTATGGATTTAGTTCATGCAATTGTTGCATGGTTTTTTTCTATAAAATAGGCTTTCATTTGAATGAAAAGACTTTTGCCCATTTTTGCTAATTTTTTCTTTTTCAAATTTGGGTTGAAAAAAAACTATTTTCTTTGAGGAAAGTTCATAACCCAACCCAAAGATCCATCTTATTTTCCATCTCTTTTCTCTCTCTCGTTTTCTTCATCCATCGGGTCTCACAATCCGGTTCTGAGTCTAGAGGATAGTACGTCAACTCTAGTGGTAGTTCGGAAGAGTTCAGGTCGAGATTCAGCGAGGAAAACCAGTTTTTGGGAGCTACAAAGGTTGTATCCTATCCTATTAATTTACTGTTTTTCCACTTCAATTTGCATGCTTATTTCCTTTTGTTTAGAAGCAATTAGAGTGTAATTAGATCCTAATTCCACTGCGTATGTCTCGTGTTCCATCACCCTTTTCATCATCATGCATCAACAAAGTCTACAGTTTACGTGACTTCAATAATAAGTATGGCAAGTTTTGCTTTGGGCAGTTCTCGGAAGAGGAGGTTATTCAGACCTTATGCGGGCCAGGAGTTCAGTGGGCTATGTCCTAAGGGGTCACTGTGAGATTCAGGAGCATGGATATGTCCATCTTTGGTCAGATCTGGCACACCTTTGTGTGCTCCAGATTGATGTCAGTGCTGTGTCTCATGGTCACGAGGGACTGGGCCAAACTCCTTTACTGCCTTGTTTAGGGGATATCCATCAATGTCGATCGAGTCATTAGGGCATTGATGCGCCACTGTGGGCGGTGTTCTACCATCAATAGTTTAGGTTGTTGGAGAGGTACCAGTGATGTGTGGAAAAAGGAGTAAATAAATATGCGTTCATTGTTCATTCTCCATGCGTCGCTGGTCATGCATTGAACTAAGAGATATGCAATATGCGTCTGATGACTATGCATTCTTGCCACAAGTTTTCTTGCTCTCTCGCCAAGTATGATGAGTGTGCAAGTTTCTTGGGGTGATTCGAGGTTGAACTCAGGGACTTGTAGCTAAGTGTTATGAAGTAATGTGTTGCGGCGAATAATAAAAGAATATTGAAGTTTAAGGGCTATGCGCTACTCCTACTCCTAACTAAGCAGATGAAGCAATGGAATTATGACTATGAGAGTTGGAGACACGGAAACTGTTAACACGTAATAAGATGTATGGAAAAATAGATAAAATGGTGGAGGGGATGACTTCACTGCATCAATAATTTGATCGCAAGGGTAACCCCCAACCAACGCAAGTTATGCAATTATGCTATACACAATTGACTAAGACGCATGCGATGCATATGTGATAGTGTCGATAGGACTTATGTCTAAGTCTCTATTCTTGCTCACATGCTCCCACATATAAACAAGGTGACCGCATACCATCGTATCCTACTTCTGGATGCATGCAACGTGACCGCATACTTTCTTATCCTATCTATAGGGTGCATGCGCTGTGTAGTAGCAAACAGAACTTATTCCTAAGCTTCTATTCTTGCTTATGTGATCCAATCTGACTCTCTCAAGCCTAGATTTGGTTTTCAGACTACTCTCTCAATTATGCCCAAATGATGAATGATGTGCTCATAAGAAAAGGTAATCACATAAGGCATGGTTGACATAAGATTATTCCTATCCCTAGGAATACTGCTTACTTTGCTTAGTGCGTTCCACTACTTACCCTCTCGGGCAGTTAGTCGCCGCTGATCAGCTCATAGACAAGCATTGCATCTACTCATAGACAAGCGTTGCTTTAGCCTCACACTAAGAAAATAGAATTTTCTCACAATACCCTCACAACGCACACCTCTCAGTGGTTTTCTATATGCTTCATATGTCTATGTCGCATGATTAAGTATGCGATACTCTAGCTGTGAAACCTGGATTTCCATTTCCCTTCTTAAGCAGGAAATAAAAGGGATTAACTAAGTATAAGTTAAATTCTATGTTAAAGAGTAGGAAAATTCTAAGTGTTTAAATAAAATTATTTAGTAGCTTTGAGATAAGCCTTAACTAGTGAAAGTTTGGTTAAGTATGAATCCAAAAAGAACTATGCGTTGGAGGCTAGGGAAAAGTATTTGACAATGCATTAGCCTTGTGCTAAGCATTGGTATGGCGCCATGCATTGGCCATGAACATTTGAGAGGTTATTTGGGCGTTGAAAGAGGCTATAGTATGGCCGAGAGGAAAGGCTATGCGGGGACAAGCATGCGGCAGCCAATGTCTTGGGAGGTTAGTAGAGCATATGGTAGCCTCAACTTGTGCGGACATAGGCACTAGGTGCCGGAGATGCGTGCGCGGGTTGATCGTGTATACGGCAATGCTAGACGATGGTATGCGGCGATGCTAGACGATGGTATACGGCAATGCTACGCGATGGGATGCGGCGATGCTACGCGATGGATGCGGCGATGCTACGCGATGGTATGCGGCGATGCTACGCGAGGGTATGCGACGATGCTACATGATGGTATGCAGCAACACTATGCGATGGTGCTATGCGGCAGCTTTGCTAAACGATGAGCTAGGCGAGGAGACAAGCTATGGTGAACGCATGGTGAAACGTCTTGCATTGCTAAGGCTTGCGGTACATAAGGCTTGTGAGGTTAGTTGCATTGGTCTTGAAGTAGAGACTAAGGATGTTGACAAGCAACAAGGACATACATGCGTTGGTCATAAGGGATGCGTTAGTAAGAGCCTAGGTGATGGTGAGCTATACCATGAGGTGTTAAGTTGATAACCAAGTCGACCCAAAGGTTACTATGCGTTTGTGATCTACTATGTGCCGAGGACATCCGAGACATCAGGACAAGGCTTGAGCAAATAGTATGCGGTGGAAGAGGGTTGGTCATAATCCTAGTTGAGTGCATAGGGCAAAGGTAAGCCATGTGGTAGAGGGCATGCGGCCAAGGATGAGCCTTTTGAGCATCTAGCATATGCGACCAAGTTGCATCAATGGGATGCACAAGGTAAGGTTGGATGAACACATATGAAGTTAGAAGGATGCATATGAGGGATGAGCGCATATGAAGTTGGATGGACGCATTCAAGGTCGTCATCTGAACATGTGGCTTGTTGGGATGAAATCTTAGGCCTTAAGCAAATGTGGTGGACGCACAAGAAGACGTGCAAATGTGAGGGCTATGCATTGGTAAAGGGGGAAGAGGACACCTTGGGTTGCGATGACATAAGATTGCGTTAATAGTATAAGAAAAGGACATGCAGACATGTGGACATGCGGCCAAGTAGGAGGTGTCGGCCTTGGAGAGATTTTGGACACCTATAAATAGAACCAAGGACTTCAGATGAGAACTCAAATTATCTTCAAAGGACATTAGGAATAGCGTATGAGGACTAATTGGGAAGAGACTATGCGTTGATGGAAGAACGCATGCGTTGGTAGCAAAAACCATGCGTCGGTCATGAAGTTCCAAGAAAAGGAGATGTTGTCGGACAGGAAGATCAGGAAGTAGCACCAACTTGGGACGAAGAGTTCTCCCAGAATACTCATGAGTTTGGAGCGATTCCAAAGCCACCTGAAAGCTATGAGAGTCTAGTTTTTAGGGTAGGGCTTTTGGAGAAGAAAATCCAAGGAATTGGCTGAAGAATGAGGAGAAGACAGAAGGGTCGAACTATCGGGTAAGCTTGAGCCAGCCTTGATGTTTTGATGATTCCTGCCAAACCACTAGGAGTACTAAGCAAAGATTTTAGGGTAAGCTTCCTGAAACATTTTAGAACATGTTTTCAGAAGGAAATATCTTACAATAAGTTCTGGAACTATAAGTAATCTGAGCTTTAATTTGAATCTGGAATTTAGGGTTGAAAAGAGGTCCCTGGGAAGATTAAGGAACTTCTAAGAGAGAGATTCCTATCCTTACCAAGGTGAGCGGTACTTTCCTTTAAGTCTTTAAGCATATATTTTATAGTAAATTGTATATTATTATGTTATGAATGATTACCTAGCATGAGAATGAGATTATGTGATCGGAATGGTCAGAGGGTCAATAGACCTAGTTCCTAGGCCCAAAAGTAAAGCCTGACGGGATTGTCAAGGGACCGAGAGGTCAGTTCCTGAGCCTGTGGGAGGATCCTCATATGGGATGGTCAGAGGGTCGATGAACCTAGCTTCTAAGCCCATGAGCGGTGAGCTATGTGCACATAGGAGACACAGGGAATAAAGGGAATGCAAAAGAGTAAGCGTTCATGATTCGTATTAGTTAACTATCTACCGTGTGTGTATGTAGAGAATATTCTCATTCTAAGTAATTATCAGTTTAGCTATTTATCGAGCATGTAGATAGAGTTGAGAACAGACTCATTCAAGGCTGAAGTTTGAATGTAATCTCGTATTTGTGATATGCTTGTTTTTATGAGTTGAAATAGACTCTAAGAGTTGCTTACCACTCACTGACCTTTGTGAAGCTCGTTCTTTTCTTTCATGCTTTTCCCCCCAGGTAGCGGAAGGTGAGGAGCTCCAGGGTGCTGCTGAGGTCAAGGTCTGCCACAAGCCACAATTACACTTCTGGAGGATTTTAAGAATAGTTGTTGTAAACTTTGTAATTAAGTCTTGGAGTTGTATGAACATTACATTGTTGTAATATAGAATGGGCCTACTTAATTAGTTGTTGTCATCTCCTTGACTTAAAATTTATTGAGTGTAGTAAAAAGGTTCAGTTAGACAGTAGGTATCACAAAAAGGTGGTATCTGCGGTCCTTCTCACCTCTCCTCGGGCTCAAGAGTGCAGGCTCGGGGTAGGGTGCGACACTAGCAATCTTACTCAGTCGTTACAATGAAAGTAAAGATAATAAAACAGAGGTAAATGAGGATAGAATCGAAGGAGATAACGAAATGTATTGATCACAAAATGTATTAATGTCCTAAGCCACATTGTAATACAATACAGAGATAGAAGAGAGATGGAGGGTCAGATGGGAAATGTCTTGCTTCCATCAGATGTGTGTTAAGGTTGCCAGTGGTGTCATGGATGGGTGGTGAAGTAGTCTCTCTCGAGATCTATCTCTGACGAAGCTCCGGTCATCACTCGGAATGGTTTAAGGAATGAATAACTCTCAGAGAATATCTTCTCACGCGTTCATCTGGATCACAAGGGTCTGCCCTAAGATAGAAGCTCGGATGATTTGTTGGGCTTTAAGGCTTTTATTTTTAGAGCTTGATCACCGACAACTTTAATGGTCCTTCTCTGAAATTCTATTGCTAACGACGTGATGGACCTACTCTAAATCTCTGCTACTAACGACGTGGTAGGTGAAATGTCCACATCATCTTTTGATACTTCCAAGGTATGCATTCATGCTTGGTTTCCGAAGTATCATCGCATTCCACCACCCTTACGTTCATCCCACAATTATGGTTATTATTCTGTAGCCGCAACCTCTATGCGATGGATGCATGCGGTTAATGGTCGCAATATCCATACATCAAACGTATGCGATTGCCTCTACGATGGTGAGATTCATCGCATGTGATCGATTCCTACGATAGCTACAAAAATAGACATTTGGATGCAAAATAACGCATAATAGTGGGTTAGCCAAAATTTTCATTGTTGATCTATGCAAGCTCACTTTCCCATGAATTCTTAGTATAATCACCGCATATTCCACTTATCAGCCCTCATAATTCTAAATAAAAGGCCTATAATAATGTACATTTCTGCCCGTCATCAACCAGCACGTAGCGGAAGATATCAAGATTCATAAGCACTGTAATTCATTAATTTTGGCTAAAAAGAAAACGTGCTTAAACAAAATTTAATGTGTTTCAAGAACATACCTTTGAAAAACCGTTGAAATCTTGATTTCCAGCTGCAAAATTCTCCATATCTTTGTGCAGACCACCACAAGATCTTGCTTACTATTCTCTTGATGCTCTAGATTGAGTTGTGGGACTCAAAATAAGCTGAAATCAAAGGGAATTTGGAGAAAGCTCACTACAACAACCCAAATGAAGAACACCTTCTTCATCCGAATTTTTCTGAAAAATTAAATCGGTTGCAACCCTTCAACTTCACTCAGATCTCTTCAATATATTGTAGAATGCAGTTCATGCTTGGAGTAAATGAAGGTTGAAAAAGTGTGTTTCATATTGAGCAACTTGAAGATGAAGTTGAAAAACCATTTTTCCTTTTTGTGTAATTTCTATTTCCAAAATCCAAAAATTATTTTAAAATCAAATTTTATTTCTAATATCAAAATTTATTAATTTTTACAAATTAATTTAATAAATTAATTTTCTAATAAAATTAATGAATAACTATTTAAACAATTTAAACAATTCTAATTAATTTAATATCCAAAATTAAATTAATTTTTACACAAATTCATCTTCATATATTTAAATCATATTTAAATATATATTCTCCAGTTCTATTAGATTCTAATTTGAACGTTTCAAATTAACTTATCATGCTACACTAGAGCTAATCCATTTTTGAGCTAGTAGGGGGACCTCGTGGACCTACAGATCATGGGCTCCAACGATCCGAGATTAATCGACTAAACTCATTAGACCGATCTAACCCCCATTCATTAACTAATGGGTCACTTCTCTAAAGCCCATAGTTGAACTCCCCTCATTGTAGATATATTATGTCCACTCGATATAACCATGATTAGTAAGTCAACCCTTCACAAGTTGTTCATAATAATGGTTGGGTCAAATCTCTGTTTTACCCCCAAAATTACCTCTTGTTCCTTAAGTCCCCACTGATCCCCTAATGAATAATTGTTTTGTGATCCTTGTGTCCTTCTCGGGCCAATGAGAGGGTGGGGCCCCTTGTTCAAGACCCAGAATTAGCACTTAAGGGAACAAACTCTCTACTATCCAGAAAGCGAGTAGGAGTGAATTCCATCTTGCACCCTATGTCCCCAGCTATCTATCCAGTCTGACCCCTAAAATGCGAGTCTTATTGAGCCAACGCTATTGATCCAACCCTCACCCATGAAAATCCAAGGGTAATCCCGAATAAAGAGAAGTTCATAGTTAGCTCAGGATCATCGCTTTGAAATAGTCAGTCTTAAACAGTAAACAACGTTATAAAGTAAGAATGACTAATTTCGTGGTCCGATCTTATCCAAACCTTTTTGCAAAAGGAAACCCTCACTTCTCATGTCGTTTCTAGCACTTTACAACTCCTTGTAATAACTACAGAGTAGGCCGCATCCAATAGTGTTACAAGAATAAGGTACCCAACCTCATTCATATACTATAGATCATTTTGACTATTTACTCGAACCTGATCCACCTTTATGTCTCCACATAAAGTTCAAGTACTCATCTAATAGTCAAGGGACTTTTAGGTTTATTGGATTTCTATCATGCAATAGATCTATTCAATAACACCTTTACTGAATTTTCAGAATAAGTTCCATTGTTTACATACCACGAGTTTTAGGACATAAAACCCAACATAAGTCGCCCGAGCCTGATTACCGAGTTGTTCCGAAGGTTTGAGGTGGAGATCTCTGATGACGAGGAGAATATGGGGGATCATGCTCCCATAAGTAGGCCAATGGTCTCGACTTTTCGAGAGAGAGAAGTGGACCAGCCTGATGATGATGACGAGGAGGATGGACAGGATGAACAGGCTCCAGCGATAGAGACAACGCCCTGTGCTGGTCCCCAGGATCAGACCGAAATTCCACTAGGAGGGGAGTTTTATGTAGAGAAGGCATACTGGATGTTAGCTAAGGCACTCCAGGTAGCGACCAAGTCACTGCGAGTGATTCAGGAGACTGTCCATCGAGCGAGGCGTACAGAGAGAACAGTGAACTTCATTCCTAAAGAGAATCGTCTCTATTATACCAGCATCAGTTTCCAGAGTGGCCTTCAAAGGGACCCAAACTCTCCTGATTCTGATTGAGGCTTGCTTCTTTCTTCCTACTCTAGTTTATTTCTTTTTGTGTGCCCTCGGCTATTTCTTTTCTTTTCTTTCCTTTTCCCTTTTATCATTTTAGTTTTGCTAATTTCTTAGTTTTTTCAGTTTTGTTTTGTAGTTTTTTTTTACCGTGTTTCCTTTTTGGAGGCCTCTCTAGAGCGATATCTACTTTTTAGCAAAGAGGAGAGCCCAATGCCACCACTGCCCGATGTACAACATTGTTATCAGGGGAGGTTTTATGTTCCCTTGTTTTCATTCTTCTTGAGCTTTACTTAGAATACATTGGATAAAATGTATGTTTTTAAGTTTGGGGTGGGGTGCTCGTTGGGTAGTTTTTCTTTATATTAGCCTGGAGTCCTTGAGCGTTGTACTCGAAATATGATGTGTGCTTTTATTGCCTTGCTAGCCTATTTGCTCTGTTGTCATCATGAGAGTCTACGATGTACTCTTTCTGTAATGAAACTTGCATGAAGGGACATTAGGATTGCATGATCATGATTTTTAGCCGATTTTTAAACATCTTCTTGTCACATGCATCTTTAAGTCATTGTTTTGCGAAATTAAAACCTTGCATGCTTAAAATTGGGTTATCTGGTCTGTATTTCTGTTGTCACCCAAAAGATCCACCTTTGACTTAGGAGTAACTGTCCTTGTTTTAGAGCAAAACTAGACAAAGTGGATAAAAAAAATTGGGCTATGTGCGTAGAAAAAAAGGTAGAGAGAAAAAAACAAAGGAAAGCAAATTAGTTGCAATTCTAAAAAAAAAAAAAAAAAAAAAAAGAGGCATAACCGGTGTGCCTGCAAAAAAATAGTGTGTGTGTGTGCATGGATAAAGGTGAAAAGAGCTACCTCCGCTGTGTTATGTTAGGGCTTGCGAGAAAAGAGTGATAGGTTCCTGGTGGTGGACTGTGAAAGCTAACCCTCTAGGTAAAAGAAATACCCTTTATGTTTTTTGTGTGAGTTTAGGCACCCTTGTCTTAGTGTTGCCCTTTTTTTGCAAGTATGGTATGTCCGAGGTCGATAATCGAATCAGATTAGAGGGAAAATGGGATGAGGACCTTTTAAAGCTTTTTCGGGCTGTGCAAGCATAGCTAGCAAAACTCTTGGTTCACTTATGCATGTTTAGGTAGAGAACATTCTTAAACTTGTGCTTCCTTGATTGATCATAATTGAATTTTGTTCTTGATTACAACTTTCATTTGATCTGACTGTTGAGACTGGAGTAACAACTTTGCAAATTAAGCTAGCATGTCTTTGAGTGTTTTATACAATGTTTGACTGTTTGTCTATAACTTGCTCGGGACGAGCAAGAATTAAGTTTGGGTGTTTGATAGCTCTCGAAAAAAGCTATTATTCCTAGCTTAATTCGAACTCGTTAATGGATTTTATGTGTTCATTTCCTTATTTTTCTAGGTAACGAGAAACCAAAAGGTAGAATCAAGCATTTGAAGCTAATTGGGGCTAATTTGAAGCGATTTCGAGTAGATTTGAAGTATCCTAGCTTTAAGGGACATGAAATGACCAAAATATCCCCAGCATCAGTGTCACAACATCGCGCAACACTCAAACCCAACGCTGTAAGGTAATAGTGTAGTGTTGCAATGCTCCTTTAGAGCGCCGCGACGCTACAACATTTGATGGACGGAGGAGAAGCACACGTGCGAGTGAGCGTTGCAATGCTTGATCATAGCGTTGCAACGCTGCCCTGAATTTTTCTATAAATGTCTCCTTTTGCTAGGTCAAAAGTGTGCTGAATTGTATTGATAAAGGCCCTAAACGCTGAAACTCTTCATGGAGGCCTAGGAGATGCCTTGATTTTCCCTTTTTCATCTATGTATTTAGTATCATAGGTTAGATTTATTTTTTCGGATTATGGTTTTGTATTAGATTGTATCCCATTGCTTTGTCTATGAATCAATGAGGTAATTTTCGACAGATCTTGGACTAAGTGTTATTTGTAATTTAATGAGTTATATGTTCAATTTTGTATTCCAATTAAGAATTATGTTTTTCTTTAATCTCGCATGACTTAGACTTGCTTCTGTGTGTTGCACTGACGACCCTATCACGATTACATGTCTTTGCTAGTTAAGTTCAGCCTTGCACGTATCCTTGTAATCGTCCATGCTTTGAATTTACCCTGTACCACAGATTAGATGAGCATGGTTAGGTGTATAGGCTAACCTTGAATCTTTGCATCATACATTTAATCTAGAAATAAAGAAATACTTTGATTATTTGAACATGGCTTTCCTGAAACTTAATCA
Organism: Benincasa hispida; assembly: GCF_027475165.1. Classification (NCBI taxonomy): domain Eukaryota; kingdom Viridiplantae; phylum Streptophyta; class Magnoliopsida; order Cucurbitales; family Cucurbitaceae; genus Benincasa; species Benincasa hispida. Next base: position 56,062,278 of record NC_143486.1, read on the forward strand.
ACATAGTTGAACCTTGATTTTCATGCATGTGTTTCTAGATTTTTATGGCCGCTAAGGACCCAATTGCATCTAGGAGCATGTAGGCTAGTTAGGGAAGGTCTTTCCAGCTTCAACTATGGATTAGGATGCTTGATTTGGTTTGGATTAACCGATTTTCGGCCTTTGTAGAGATTGATTAGTTCTTATCAAATTAAGTAGCTATGCATGCATAATTCAAATATTAGTTATTTGGCATATAACAATGACTTAATTTACATTGAATGAGCACTCGATCTGAGAACTAAATGAGTCCTTTTCCGTTCCATATATCCCTTGCAATTTACTTTTCTTGCATCTTTCTAAATCGAAACAAAACCCCCGTTTTTACTATTTTTCCCGTAGTCATATCTGATACAAAAAGAAATTAATTCCTCGCTTCTATGGTTCGACCCCGCACTTACCATTGTTGCTACGTTTTAGTAGTAATAGGAGTAGTTCGTTGATATTATAAATTTTCTTTTGACCAGACTCGAGGCTTATTAACAACATATGCTTTTAGATTTGCTAGGTGTCGCTAAGAAGGAAAAGTTTTTAAACTTACTTGTAGCTCATTTACATTATTGGAAAAAGAAAATTAACTAGTACCTAAGGATAGAATATAAAAAAGCATTCAAACTAATCCCAAAATTTTTCCTTAATTTGATTTAAAACCCTTTTCTGCACTTGCTCTTGTTTCTTTTCTCTATTTGTTTAATTTCCCTCATCAAAGCCAAAAGCATTAAAACCCCTTTTTGGAATTCATAAATTTTCCTAAATTGATTCAACAGTCTCCCTGTGGATTTGACCCTGGTCTTATCGCTTTACTACATTTGTGGTATAAGTTTTAGATCGGTGAAAATAAATTATTTGTGTTTGATTCTGGGGTTGAGTAATGACATCGATCCAGAATCCCAAAAAAATTGGCACCGTTGCCGGGGAGACTTCACAAATCGGCCGAGGAATGTTTTTTAATCCCTTTTATATATAAAAAAAAATAGTTTGCCCTTTGGTTTTATGACCCTCATCTAGGAGACTGGATTTTATTTTTCTTGCAAATATAGACCAAGAGGAGAGGAGGATCCGAAGGAGATGTAGACAAGAAGTCCAAGAAGAAGAAAATCAAGAAACTGCTGAAAGCACAACAATGGGAGAGGAAGTTCATGAAAATACATTAAGGGAGCTGGCAAAGCTTGATATGGACCAGCAGCCTTGGTGCATCGTATTTCCACCAACCACGGTGCCTTTCGAACTAAAACTAAGACTGGTCAATTTATTACCAACTTTTAGGGGGATTTCAGGAGAGAACCCCTACAAATTTATCAAAGACTTCCATATGGTGTGTGTAAGTATGAGACCCCATGGAGTCACAGAAGAGAAACTAAATCTAAGGGTGTTTCCTTTTTCACTACAGGATGACGCAAAGGATTGGTTGTACTACTTGGCTCCTTGATCAATTACTACTTGGAATGAACAAAAAAAGAAATTTCTTGAAAAAATTTTCCTAGCCTCTAGGGCCCATTCCATAAGGAAAGACATTTATGGTATAAAACAGTTTGTGGGAGAATCTCTATCTGAATATTGGGAACGCCATAAATGTTTATGTGCTAGTTTTTCCCATCACCAAATTTCTGACCAATTATTAATTCAATATTTCTATAGTGGTTTGCTTACCAATGAAGGAATTCAATCGACTCAGTAGCTGGGGGTGCTCTTGTTGACAAGACCCCCAGGGAGGCCTATGAATTGATATCTCGCACGACTGAGAATAACCAAAATTTTGGCACAAAGGCCATTGAATTTGATGTATCTGGTAATTTGGAAGTTAAAGAATTAAAAACTCAAATTTCTAATTTGACTTCTCTTGTGACATAATTGGCCCAGGAAGGAGTCGCTCAAGTCAAGGCTTGTGGAGCCTGTGGAGTAGTTGAGCACACATCTGAAGCATGTCCTCAAGCATAAGTAAATGCAGTTGGGGGATACTAGAGGAAGTACGACCTTCATGGCCCAGTTTACAACCCAAGTTGGCATGATCGCCCTCACCTTAAGTGAGGAGGTCGAGGCCAAGGACAAGGGCATGACAATCCTAATCGATCCAATCAACCATTGTCGTCTTTCTCAGGTATGTCTTTAGAAGAAATTGTTAAGTCTTTGGCTGAAATTCTCTTAAATTTAAAAAGAAACTCCAACAGCTACAGAAGGACTCACTCCAATTGTCCCAAGACACTAAATCCTATAAAAAAGAGACCAGAGCAAGCATGGCCAATCTAGGGACTCAAGTTACACAAATAGCTGCTGCAATAAATCGAATTGAGAACAAAAGTTTTGGAAAGCTTCTTGCCCAACTAGACCACGCCAACGTCAGTGCTATAACACTAAGAAGTGGTAAGGAGCTTCCATCACCTAAGACCTCCTCTGACGATCCTTCTTCAATTGGTAAGACAAACAAAGAAACTGAAAAGAATGATGGTGATTCTGAGACACAACCACCTACCTCTAAGGTAACTACCCCTCCTACACCTTCTCTTGAACCTTGCATTCCTAAAGCTCCATTTCCTAGTAGGCTAGCGAAGCTAAAAGAGGAACAAAGGGACGAAGAGCTGATCGAGATGTTAAAAAAGGTTTAGATTGGCATCCTGCTTTTGAATGCGATTCGACAAATACCCAGGTATGCTAAATTCCTCAAGGATCTGTGTACCAATAAGGGAAAAGGTAAGGACAAGGAAAGGGTAGTGGTAAGTAAGAATGTATCAACTCTTTTAAAACATAATATGCCTGAAAAAATGCCGAGATCTAGGTATTTTCACTATGCCCTGTATAATTGGTAATAGAGTTATCCGTCACGCCATGTTAGATCTAGAAGCTTCTATAATGTGACGCCCTATCATCTTTATGAGGATTTAAAATTAAATAATTTACAAAAAACTACTGTTTGCATCCAACTGGCTGGTAGATCTTATATCCAACCATTAAGGATATTTGAAGATGTACTTTTGCAAGTGAAGGACTTAATTTTCCCATTTGATTTTTACATATTAAAGATGGATGAAATTTGTTCTCCCTCATCTTCTACAATTATGCTACAATAGACCTTTTATGAAAACTGATAAAACAAAATTGATGTCGATAGGGGTTTACTGTCTGTAGAATCTGATGGGGAAGTTATTTCTTTTAACATGTATGATGCCATGAAATTTCCTGAGGAATATTTGTCCTTATCTTTTATTGAGGCACATGATTTTATAAATGATATATTGCATGATGAAGATAACAATGCGAACATGTTAATTGTTCCATGTATTGATATAGATGTTAGAAATATCCTAGAACTCGCAATTCGTGTTAAATATTTCATTTATTAAGTAACCTATGTTAACTCGATCTTAATCCTAAGCTAGCCATGAACTCCTATTTGTTCGAGATCATCCTTTGATCTGCAAACGGTGAGAGTAGTCCAACAACGTTGCTCAATAAGCCTCCCATTTTGGGGATAAGACAGGATGAATAGCTGGGGACATAGCCCTACAAGATGGAATTCACTCCTACACGATTTAGGGTTAGCAGATAGGTTGTTCTCTTAAGTACTGATTCCAAGTCTTGAACAATTGAGGCCCCACCTTCTCATGATAGAGAAAGGATTTGACTGATAGAGATTATGAATCAAAATTGTTCATTAGAGGATCAGTGGGAACTTAAGGAACAAGATGTAGTGACAGGGGTAAAACGGTTATCTTGATCCAACTGTGATTACGAACAACCTATGAAGGATCGACTTACTGATTATGGTTATATCAAGTGGACATAATATATCTACAATGAGGGGAGTTCAACTATGGGCTATAGTAGGGTGACCCATTAGTTAAAGAATGGGGGTTAATTTGGTCTAATGAGTTTAGCCGATTAATCTCGGATCGTTGGAGCCCATGATCTGTAGGTCCGCAAGGTCCCCCTACTAGCTCGTAAATGGATAAGCTTTAAGTAGCTTGATAAGTTAATTTAAAACATTCAAATTAGAATTAAAATGGATTAGGAGAATTTATATTTAAATATGATTTCAATATATGAAGACGGATTTGTGTAAAAATTAATTTAATATTTGATATTAAATTAATGAGAATTATCTAAATTGTTATTTAAATAATTATATATTAATTTTATTAGAAAATTAATAATGTTTTCAGTTTTAAAATCAAAATTGATTTTGTAATCTTATTTGATTTTTGGAAAGTTGAAAAGTTAAAAAACATGCACAAAATGAGAAAATAGTTTTTTTCATTATCATCTTCTACATGCTCACACAAACACCACTTCCCTTCTTCACATTTACTCCAAGCATGAGCTGCAACTTATGCAGTGATCTTCTTTGAATGTTCACCTACAATAAATAAAGAAGATTGGAGTGAATTTGAGATATGCATTCAAAGAGATTTTATAGAAAATTTCGAGTTGAAGAAAGGTTCTTCAAACAAGCTGGTGTAGTGAGCTTCTCTCTGGTTTTTTTCGTCGTTTCAAGTTGTTCTTGAGTCCCACAACTCATTCTAAAGCTTCAAGAGGATAGTGGGGAAGATCTTGAGGTGGTTCACGGTGTGTTTTGGAGAAGACAACTGCTGTTGATCAAGATCTTGAAGAGTTGTACAAAGATATGACTACAAACCCTCTTTTATTAGATAGGCGTGCTTTAGTTTCTGCCAAAATTAGTGAATTTGAATGCTTATTGATCCTTATTTCTTTCGTTGCATGTTGATACACTCTTACAATAGACTCACATGACTTGTCTCTTTCTTTTGCTGATGCTACCAAAATAGATGAACCTTCTTTTAACTTTGATATGTTTGATTTGCAGGTACAAGAGACCGAGCTGGCTCTCCCTAGTCATTTGAAATGTGTACCTGGGAGAAAGAAATACAATTTCAGTCATAATTTCAAGAGAACTGATACCGGCCCAAAAGGAATTCTTGATTAACATCTTGAAAACTCATAAAGAGGCCATTGGGTGGACCTTTGATGATCTGAAGGAAGTAAGCCCTTGTGGACCTTTGATGATCTGAAGGGAGTAAGCCCTTCCCTTTGCATGCATAGAATCACTCTAGAGGAAAGAGCCAAGCCCATAGTCCAACCCTTCAGGAGGCTCAATCCCAACTTAAAAGACGTTGTTCTCAAGGAAATAATCAAGCTTAAAGAGGATGGGATCATTTACCCCATTCCTGATAGCAAGTGGGTAAACCCCATTCACGTTGTTCCCAAGAAGACCGGCATGATCATTACAAAGAATGGTAAAGGGGGGATGGTGCCAATGCATGTGCAAAACGGATGGAGAATGTGCATTGATTTTCGAAAACTAAACGAGGTAACCAAAAAAGACCACTTTCCTATCCCTTTTCTGGATCAAATGGTTGAACGGCTTGTCGGAAAACCATTTTTCTGTTTTCTTGATGGCTTTTCTGGATTCTACCAAATCCCCATCACCCAAGAGGACCAAGAAAAGACCACATTCATGTGCACTTTTGGTACATATGCCTTTAGACGTATGCTATTTGGGCTTTGCAATGCCCCAGGTACGTTCCAAAGGTGTATGATGAGCATCTTTTCAGATTTTATAGAAAAGTGCATAGAAGTGTTTATGGATGATTTTATAGTGTACGAAGAGTATTTTGAGGATTGCTTGCATAACCTTGGTCTAGTTTTACAACGATACATTGAGACTAATCTTGTTTTAAATTATGAACAACGTCACTTTATGGCTTCCCATGGTATTGTGCTAAGGCAATTAGTTTCTTCAAAAGGAATTGAGGTAGATAAAGCTAAGTTGGATGTTATTGCTAACCTCCCCTATCCGACATGTGTTAGGGAAATTCGTTCTTTCCTTGGAAGTGCAGGTTTTTACAGGCAGTTCATCAAGGATTTTTCGAAGTTGGCATTACATCTATGGACTAGTCCAATTTTTTACTTGGAGCACATTTTGACAAGTGGAAAGCCAAAGTTCATCATTTTTGGACTCTTTCTTGACCTTTTGATCCAAAGTTCATCCATAAGGGTACTAAACTACTATCTAGGGTTCATAAGTAACATTTAAACCAAACTTCGACAAAATTTGGACTGAGAGCACATTTCAATGCGTAGAAACCATGAGTTCAACCTTTCACGACTCTTTCTTGACCTTTTGTGTCAATGTTTGTCAACACAGGTACAAAAATCCTCTCTAAGGTTCATAAGTATTTTTTGAACCAAACTCCATCCAAATTTGGACTTGGAGCATATTTCGGCAAGGAGAAACCCAAAGTTCATCCTTTTTAGTCTCATTCTTTATTCTTTGTGCCAAAATTTGTCCACATAGGTACAAAATTCCTTTCTATGGTTCATAAGTACCTTTTGAACCAAACTTCATCCAAATTTTTACTTGGAGCACATTTTGATAAGTAGAAATAGAAAGTTCATCATTTTTGGACTCTTTCTTGACCTTTCGGTCCAAAGTTCATCCATAAAGGTACTAAACTCCCCTCTAAGGTTCATAACTAACATTTAAACCAAACTTCGACCAAATTTTGACTGAGAGCTGATGTTTAATGCGATTAAATAATGGTGTAGAATGCGACCGCGGAATATGTGTTGTGCATTCAAGTTTTCTTAGCAAGATCCAAGTATAAACCCTACTAAGTTGCCTGGTAAGCCCAGGGTCGAACACAGGGACTAAGGAAACAGTATGCGGTGGTACTTTTCGATTACTTTGCGGTAATAAATAAATCAATGTGTTGGTTGGTTTGTTGTTTTAAGGTATAAAGTTTATGCGGCGGAATTGAGGAAAGAGCAAATAATGCGAAAGATACAATGAGTGTGCGGAGGAACGAGTTGAGAAGGTCTTTAGCTAGAATTTCTTGAGATTGCGTTCAAGCTATGCGATCATGCTACACACATGCGACAACAATTCATTTTCCAATGAAAATCCGATAGCTTCTAGTTTTAGGATGCATGCGATGTATGCGATGATGTCTATAGAGCTTATTCCTAAGTCTTTACTTCTTGCCTATGCGATGATGAATGATGCACACAGATACAAGGTGACTGTATACAATCCTATCCTATCTCTAGGGTGCATGCGATGCATTAATAGTAAATAGAACTTATTCCTAAGCTTCTATCTCTTGATTATGCGGTTCTAATTTGACTCTCCCGAGTCTAGATTCTAATCTGACTTTTCCAAGCCTAGATTCTATCCTTAGACTACCCTCCCAAGTATCTCTAAAAGACGAATGATGCATACATAATACAAGATGATCGCATAAAGTGAAGATCATAGGTTTTGCTAGCTAAGTGCTTCTCAACCCATTCGATAGTTTTAGCTACTCATGCGTAAAGTAAAGAGGGTGGACAGATATAGAGAAGCAATTTCCATTTTATAAATAACTACAAAATGACAATGGAAAATAAGAATAGAAAGCCTGGTAGCAATGTCTTGCTTCCCAAGGCTTTTACACTAAGTTTTCTCTACTCTGCACAAAAGATGCTCTTGCTTCCACAAGAGTTGCCCCTCTCTCTATTTTTTACGCTTTTCGGCACTCTTTCGAGTTAACCAGGACGATCTCTCAGTCTATTCTCCCTTCACTTACTTTTTCCTTCTCAGTATATGAAAACTACGAACAAAGGCTAACTATCGTCTATATGATGAATTCTCCAAACTCCTTTAACGAAGGTGGCCTTCGGTATTTATAGAGCTTCAAGGTGAAGAGCTTTTTCTCTCGAATGAATGCACTGATGGGATGTCATTAATTTTCAGTCTGATGCACCGAATATTTGACACCAAAAAGTTGAGTGTACTTGCTACAGTATGTCGATAATGGCTTCTCAACTTAATTCGGAATCGACCGTTATCAGCTTTTTTTTCCATCGTGATTTATTAAGTTTTCACCTTGATGCGCCGGCTCTATGCGGCCACCTTTCTGAGTAGATTTTCACGAATGCAAATGATCATATAGCCTTGGGACCCCAATCTCTTAATGCGCTCAGACGTTAATTTCCTTGGATCGCAATTCTGCCTTGCGCCAACTCATTTTCTACAAAAGTTACATATGTTCCTTCGATCGCAATATTATAAACTTAATGCTTTTGGACGCAATTTTATATATTTTTACCATCGCAATCCTTCATTGTTTTCTATCTATGTGCTGTAATAATGTGCATTTTTGCCCATTATCAAGAGCACATTTCGACACGTAGAAACCCAGAGTTCATCCTTTTCGGACTCTTTCTTGACCTTTTGAATCAAAGTTTGTCCACAAAGGTACAAAACTCCTCTGGCAGGGTTCATAAGTATCTTTTGTACCTAACTTCGTCCAAATTTGGACATGGAGCACAATTCGACAATTAGAAACCCAAAGTTCGTCCTTTTTTAGACTTTTTTTTTACATTTTGTGTCATACTTCATCCACATAGGTAAAAAACTCCCTTCTAGGGTACACAAAAATCTTTTGAACTAAACTTCATCCAAATTTGGACTTGGAGCATATTTCAACAAGGAGAAACTGAAATTCGTCCTTTTTGGACTCTTTCTTGACATTTTGTGTCATGGTTCATCCACATAGGTACAAAACTCCTTTCCAGGGTTCATAAGTACCTTTTGAACCAAAGTTCGTCCAAATTTGGAATTATAGTAGACTTCGACATGTACAAACCCAAAGTTCGTCCTTTCCAGACTCTTTCTCGACCTTTTGGTTCTAAGTTTGCCCACACTGGTACAAAACCCGTCTAAAGGGTTCATAAGTATCTTTTGAACCAAACTTTTTCCAAATTTGAACTTGGAGCACTTTTCAACAAGTAGAAATCCAAAGTTCATCAATTTTAATCTCGTTCTTTACCCTTTGTGCCAAAGTTCGTCCATATAGGTGCAAAATCCCTTTCAAGGGTTCATAAGTACCTTTTAAAGCAAACTTCGTCCAAATTTAGACTTGGAGCACATTTCGATAAGTAGAAACCCAAAGTTCGTCATTTTGTGGACTCTTTCTTGACCTTTTGGTTCAAAGTTCATCCATAAAGGTACTAAACTATTGTCCAGGGTTCATAAGTAACATTTAAACCAAACTTCGATGAAATTTGGACTAAAAGCACATTTCATCACATAGAAAACCAGAGTTCATCCTTTCACGATTCTTTCTTGACCTTTTGTGTCAATGTTCGTCAACACATGTACAAAACTCCTCTCCAGGGTTGATAAGTATCTTTTGAACCAAACTCCATCCCAATTTGGACTTGGAGCACATTTTGACAAGGAGAAACCCAAAGTTCGTCCTTTTTAGTCTCATTCTTTACCCTTTATTCCAAAGTTTGTCCACGTAGGTACAAAATTCCTTTCTACGGTTCATAAGTACCTTTTGAACCAAACTTCGTCGAAATTTTGAATTGGAGAACATTTCGACTAGTAGAAACCCAAAGTTCGTCATTTTTGGACACTTTCCTGACCTTTTGGTCCAAAGTTCAACCATACGGGTACAAAACTCCCGTATGGGTTCATAAGTAACTTTTAGACCAAATTTCAACTAAATTTGGACTAGAAGCACATTTCGGCACGTAGAAACCCATAGTTCGTTCTTTTCAGACTCTTTCTAGACCTTTTGTATCAAAGTTCGTCCACATAGGTACAAAAATCCTCTCCAGGGTTATAAGTATCTTTTGAACCAAACTTCGTCCAAATTTAAAATTGGAGAACATTTCGACAAGTAGAAACCAAAAGTTCGTCCTTTTTGGACTCTTTCTTGACATTTGGTTCCAAGGTTCATCCAAATAGGTACAAAACTCCTTTCAATGGTTAATAAGTACCTTTTGTACCAAAGTTCGTCAAAATTTAGAACTATAGGAGCCTTCGACAAGTACAAACCTAAAGTTCGTCTTTTTTAGACTCTTTCTTGACCTTTTGTCTCTAAGTTCGTCCACATTGGTACAAAACTCATCTCAAGGGTTCAGAAGTATCTTTTGAACCAAACTTCTTCCAAATTTGGACATGGAGCACATTTCGAAAAAACCAAAGTTCGTCCATTTCAAATTCTTTTTTTACATTTTGTGACATGGTTCATCCACATAGATATAAAACTTCTTTCCAATGTTCATAAGTACCTTTTGAACAAAAGTTCATCCAAATTTTGAATTATAGCAGACTTCGACATGTAGAAACAAAAAGTTCAGCCTTTTCAGACTCTTTCTTGACCATTTTTGTTTAACTTCATTCACCCTGGTACAAAAGTCCTCTCCATATAAGTATCTTTTGATTCAAACATCTTCCAAATTTGGACTTGGAGCATATTTCGACAAGTAGAAACACAAAGTTTGTCCTTTTTAGTCTCGTTCTTTACCCTTTCTACCCATGTTTGTCCACATACGTAAAAAATTCCTTTCTAGGGTTCATAAGTACCTTTTGGATCAAACATCGTCCAAATTTTTACTTGAAGCACATTTCGACAAGTACAAACCTAAAGTTTATCATTTTTTGACTCTTTCTTATGGAATAAAGTTCATCAATAAAGGTACTAAAATCATGTCCAGGGTTCATAAGTAACTTTTAAACCGAACCTCGGCCAAATTTGGGTTGAAAGCACATTTTGACATGTAGAAACCCAAAGTTCGTCCTTTCCCGACTCTTTCTTGACCTTTTGTGTCAAAGTTCGTCCACAATGGTACAAAAAATTTTTCCAGGGTTCATAAGTATCTTTTGAAACAAACATCTTCCAAATTTGGAAATGGAGCACATTTCGACAAGTAGAAACCCAAAGTTTGTCCTTTGTAGTGTCTTCTTTACCATTTGTACCAAAGTTCATCCACATAGGCACAAATTTCCTTTCTAGGGTTCATAAGTACCTTTTGAACCAAAAATCGTCCAAATTTTGACTATGAGCACATTTCGACAAGTTGAAACCCAAAGTTCGTCATTTTTGGACTCTTTCTTGACCTTTTGGTCCAAAGTTCATGCATACAGGTACAAAACTCCTATCCATGGTTCATAAGAAACTTTTAAACCATCGACAAAATTTGGACTGAGAGCACATTTCGACAAGTAGAAACCCAAAGTTCGTCCTTTTTGGACTCTTTCTTGACCTTTTGTATCAAAGTTCATGAACAGAGGTACAAAACTGCTCTCCAGAGTTCATAAGTATCTTTTGAACCAAACTTCGTCCAAATTTGGACTTGGAGCATATTTCGGCAAATAGAAACCCAAAGTTCGTCCTTTTTTGACTCTTTCTAGACATTTTGTTTCAAGGTTCATCCACATAGGTACAAAACTTCTTTCCAGGGTTCATAAATACCTTTCAAACCAAAGTTTGTCCAAGTTTAGAATTATAACAGACTTCGACATGTAGAAACCCAAAGTTCGTCCTTTTTGGACTCTTTCTTGACCTTATGTGTTTCAGTTCTTTGACACTGGTACAAAACTCCTCTCCAGGGTTCATAAGTATTTTTTGAACCAAACTTCTTCTAAATTTGGACTTGGAGCACATTCCGACAAAAAGTTTGTCCTTTTTAGTCTCTTTCTTTACCCTTTGTGTCAAAGTTCGTCCACATAGGTACAAAATTCCTTTTTAGGGTTCATAAGTATCTTTTGAACCAAACTTCGTCTAAGTTTTGGCTTGGAGCACATTTTGAGAAGTAGAAAACCAAAGTTCGTCATTTTTGGACTCTTTCTTGACCTTTGGGTCCAAAGTTCACCCATACAGGTACAAAACTTCTGTCCAGGGTTCATGAGTATTTTTAAACCATACTTCGACCAAATTTAGACTGAGGTTAAGAAAGGGGCCGAAAAGGACGAACTTTGGGTTTCTACATGTCGAAATGTGCTCTCAATCCAAATTTAGTCGAAGTTTAGTCAAAAAGATATGAACCTTGGAGAGGAGTTTTGTACCTGTGTGGACGAATTTTGATAAAAATGGTCAAAAAAGAGTCCGAAGAGAATAAACTTTGGGTTTCTACATGTAGAAGTTTGCTATAATTCCCCCAACCCACACCTTAATTACAATACTTTGCAAAAAAAAAAAAAGAGAGAAAGAAAGAAAGAAAGAAAAAAGAAAATAAAATAAAAAAATAAGTCTGCTATAATTCCCAATTTTGACGAACTTTGGTTCAAAAGGTACTTATGAAGCCTGGAAAGAAGTTTTGTACCTGTGTGGATGAACCATGCCACAAAATGTCAAGAAAGAGTCCGAAAAGTACGAAATTTAGGTTTCTCCTTGTCAAAATTTCTCCAATTCCAAATTTGGATGTAGTTTGGTTTAAAAGATACTTATGAACCCTGTAGAGGAGTTTTGTACCTTTGTGGACGAACATTGACACAAAAGGTCAAGAAATAGTCTGAAAAGGACGAACTTTGGGTTTCTACATTCCGAAATGTGCTCTTAATCCAAATTTGGTTGAAGTTTGGTAAGTTACTTATGAACCCTGGACATGAGTTTTGTATTTGTATTGTTGAACTTTGGACCAAAAGGTCAAGAAAGAGTTCAAAAATGAGGAACTTTGGGTTTCTACTTGTCAAAATGTGCTCGAATTCAAAATTTGGACGAAGTATTGTTCAAAAGGTACTTATGAACCCTAGAAAGGAATTTTTTACCTATGTGGATGAACTTGGGCAGAAAAGGTAAGAAACAAGACTAAAAAGGACGAACTTTGGGTTTCTACTTGTCGAAATGTGCTCCAAATCCATATTTGGAAGAAGTTTGAATCAAAAGATACTTATGAACCCTAGAGAGGAGTTTTGTGCCAGGGTGGACGAAGTTAAACACAAAATTACAGAAGGATGTTCCCTTTGAGTTTGACAAAAAATGTCAAAAGGCTTTCGACACTTTCAAGGAGAAGCTGACCACTACCCCAATTTTTCAACCTCCAAGGTGGGATGTGCCCTTCGAGATCATGTGCGATTCTAGCAATCGAACTGTTGGAGCGGTGCTAGGATAAAGGGTCGACAAGAAGAGCCACGTCATATGCTATGCATTAAGGACCCTAAACCCCAACCAAATTAATTACACCACAACTAAAAAAGAATTTTTGGCCATTGTTTTTGCTTTAGATAAATTTCGTTCTTACATCCTTTGGATTTATTGTCACTATCTTTATTGACCACGCTGCTCTCAAGTTCCTAATGACCAAGAAGGAGTCAAAACCCTAATTGGTTTGTTGGAAGCTCCTTCTCCAAGAGTTCAATTTGACCATCAAAGATAGAAAGGGAGCAAAAAACTTGGTAGTTGACGATTTGAGCAAGATGGTACAAGAAGAAGACCTATACCCCTACGTTAGGACTTTCTAGATGAGTTCCTATTCCATATCGACACACCCACTCCATGGTACGCAGACATGGTTAATTTCCTAGTAACAGGTAAGTTCCCTTACGATATGCCTAGTTCTAGAAGGGCCAAATTGAAAAGTGATTCAAAATGCTTTGTTTGGGAACCACCATACCTTTGGAAGATTTTTTCTATCCAAATCATTAGGAGGTGTGTCCCAAATGAAGAGTTTGAATCAGTGTTCACCTTTTGTCATGAGATGGCTTGTGGAGGGCATTTTAGTCCTAGAAGAATTGCTAGGATGAAATTCGATAGTGGGTTGATTTGGAATTCTTTGTTCACCGACTGCTTTGAATTTTATAAATCTCGTAAGAGGTATTAGAGATCAGGATCTTTGTCTAGGAGGAATGAGATGCCATTAAATTCTATTCTTGTATGTAAGATTTTTTATGTATGGGGTATGGATTCCATGGGCTCTTTTCCTTCTTCATTTGGCTACTTATACATTCTTTTAGCAGTTGACTATGTTTCGAAGTGGGTCGAAGAAATCCCCACCAGGACTAACAATGTTGTTGTGGTTACAGGTTTCTTAAGAGCTAATATTTTTTTTTCTAGATTTGGTATACCTCGTGCTATAATCAGTGACAAGGGTACTCATTTTTGCAATCGGACCATCGAGGCACTCATGAGGTGGAGTACATCATTGTGTTGCCACTTTGTATCACCCTCAGATGAACAGACAAGCTAAAATATCAAATCGAGAGGTCAAAAATATCCTAGAAAAGATGGTGAACCTAACTAGGAAAGATTGGAGCACGCACCTTAAAGATGCTCTTTGGGTGTACAGGACCGCATTCAAAACACCTATTGGAACAATGCCTTTTTAAGCTTGTCTATGGCAAGGCATGCCACATACCGATTGAGATATGAACTTGGCCCAAGCTGGTGAGCAGAGATTGTGAGAGCTACAAGAGTTTGAGGAATTGCACTTGGAGGCCTATGAGAACTCAAAGGATTTATAAGGAAAAATCAAAGCTATTTCATGATAGAGGCCTTTTGAGAAGGGAATTTCGGGCCAGGTAGAAAGTGTTACTCTATAATTCTCATCTATCATTTATGCTCGGTAAACTAAAATCTAGAGGCTTGGTCCCTTTGAGGTAATCAATTTATTTCCCTATGGTGCTATGGAAATTAGAAGTTTGGAAACTGGGAAGGAATTCAAGGTGAACGGGGATTGCTTAAAAAATTTCAATGAAGGAGAAGTCAACTGTGTTAATGCAAGCTTCTCGTTAGCTCCAGCTTCTATCACTTGAACCCAATACCCATATCACAAGACATCTAGCAAAGAACATTAATCATTGTTCTACCTACAGGCAATCAGGAGTTTTATTTGCTTTCTTTCTTCTTTTTTCTTTTTATTATTTTTTATTTAAAATATTGGCCGAAAATATTTTGAATCTTGAGGTATAAGATGATCATGTCTATGCCCAAAAATCCAGAGTGTTTTTCTGTTCCCTCTTTACCCTTTTTCTTTTTGTCCTTAGCATGAATATACATTGAGGACAATGCATAGTTTTTAAGTTGGGGATGTGTGAAGCATGCTTCGTGTGATTGATTCTTTCATGGTGGATGCTTATTTTTGTTTGCTCTGGTTACCATCTCCTTTCAATGAAATATTGATGACACACTCAATGGGTTGCCTATTCTTAAAAGGGTAAATATTACAATTTTGAGCCTTTTATAAACAATTTTTTCATGAGATCAATGTAAAATGAACCTAAGTTAAAAATTCTTTGGTTTTAAATCCTTTAAAATATTAGAAACAGATTATCTATCTCAGATTTTCGTTGTCACCTTGAAAGGCCCCTTATTGGCTTGGGAGTAACTTTTAGTGCCTAAGAGTAAAACTAGATAGTGGAAAAAAAAAAATAAGCATAGTGTATGTTAAAAATAAATGAGAGATATACTAGTTTCCTTTCTTTGCTAAAAAGGAAAAAAAAATGAGGCATTAGTCGACGTGCCTGCAAACAAAAAAAATAATAATAATAAGGAAGTGTGTGTATTGATAGCACTTGAAAATGTGTTATTTTCTTCTACTTAATTCAGGGTTGTTTTAGTACTTAATTTGGTTTAATTGCTTATTTTGTAGGACTCGAGTGTATAAGCGATAGGATCAAGCGTTCAAGACTTAAATACGCTAAAATGAAAAAAATTAGAAGCTAAATCGATCAAATGACCAAAAAAGGAAGATGCTTTGGAAACCCAAGGATGCCGACGTTGCAATGCACTCCAATGCTGAAGCCTACCGCTATGAGAAATAAGCATAAACATTGCAACATTGCGAAGTTTGATGTGAACTCCTCAGCACACGTAGTGTAGCCGAGCGTTGCAAACTCTCCCTAGTGTTGCGACGCTGTGGCTGGCCTATAAAAGGAACCCTTAGGGTTCAGCCGAAACATCCTATCTTCTACCTTCTACTCCTAATTTTGGGCGTTTTAGTCTCGTTTCTAGCTCTATTTTTATTGCTTTTTCTTTTAGCCTTGTAATAAGTTCTTCCCCTTTGCCAATCGTGTTGATTTTCGACATGTTTCGTGGCTAAAGGGTAAGAACTTAGCTTGGGTTAGTTAGTTTAATTTCATTCCAATGTAAATCTTGAGACTCGTTTTGTAATTCTGTGAGTATTATTTTGACTTAATGTAATTTCTGTTGAGTATATTTTTAGTTTTTGTGTATGGGATAATCTGACAAATTAAATATGCACATTTACTTGACTGCTTTGATTGTCCCTAGTTTGTAATCGTTAGGTAGTCATCACCTAGAAGCAAGAGTTCAATTAGTTTGGTGTTTTAATTTGAGATTCCATTTAGCAAGCATTTACTTTCTAACTTAGATAAATTTCGCTCAATTATTCAGTTAGACGATGGAAACCAATTAATTGGCTTAGTATTGCTCTAAAGCTTAAACCCTGTTAGTTAATTGATTGGTTGAGGATCTTTGCTCTTCTTTTTATTAACTTGATTTTATGGACTACCGGTTGGGATTCTAATCGAGTATGCTAAGTTTTTAGTTCAAATAATCTCACACATATTTTGAGTAGTCTATGATATAATTATTGAGGAATGAATTAAATTGCAATTGCCCAAGGTAAGTGATTGTTTGATTGATAATTTTCACAATGGTTACATTACACTTCTATTTGTTTTCAAAAATTGTTTTAAACAATTCTCACAAACCCCCCTGGTTACTTCCTACAAGTTCCAACCTTTTGGGAATCCAAATTAGGCTCTCTGTGATTCAACCACGGACTTGCTACTTTTACTACTAGTTAGTATAAAGGGTTTGTTCAGTGATTTATAAATTTTATTTGTATAGAAAGGGTTTGCGAGTGACACCAAAATTCCTGTTGTCATGTATATGCATGGATAGAGGTGAAAAGAGCTATCTCCGCCGTGTCTAGTTAGGGCCCGCGAGACAAGAGCGATAGGTTCCCGGCAGTTGAGTGTGAAAGTTAGCCCTCTAGGTAAAATAAATGCCTTTTATTTTGTGTGCATGAGTTTTTGGGCTTTCCTTGATAGTGTTACTCTTTGATTAGCAATATCAGTATGTCTTTAGCAGATGACCGAGCCAGAGTAGAGGGAAGATGAATTGGGAGATAGATAAGACTTTTCTAGGCACTTTATGATTTACAAAAATTTTTTGTGTCTTAGTGTTTCATTTTTACATGGCTTTGATTGAAAAATAACATTTTATAAAAAAGTCTCAATTGAGTTATTATTTGATTTGATTTATTATGTGACCCTATAGACTATCAAGATTGGAGAAAGGATTCGTTAAATAGAGTGAACATCTTCTTATTAAAATCCATCACTGAATTGTATCTTGTTCGGGACGATCCAGTCTTAAGTTGGGGGTGTTTGTTAGCTATAAAAAAGAGCTAATTTATGGCCTTAACTTTCTATATTTGGGTAATTCTTGGATTTTATTGTCTTATTTTGTAGGAGAATTAACACTATGGAGCTGACACGTGGAAAACACAAAGAATCAAGACAAAAGAACGGAAAAACTGGAGTGTAAACGTACTAAATCGAGTTGAGTTGAAAAAGGATGACTTTGCCCTACAATAACATTGCAACGTTCATATTGAGCCTAAGTCCAAGCTCATTCGTTGCTGTAAGGCAGTAGCATTAGGAACAGAACAACATTGCGCATCAAGACGCTCTGGAGTTTAGACACCGCCACTGTCACAACACCCCCTGACTCTAAGGCCTGACACTAGAAGACAGAAAGTAGCATCGCCACGCTCCTCCAGAGCGTTGCAATACTACGAACTTTAATGGAGAATTAGAGGCATGTGCAGTGCAATCGAGCACCGCGACGCTAGACCCTAATAGTGTGACGCTACTGGGATGTTATAAATAGGACCCTCGGGGTCAGCCTTGAAGAAGAACCACTATTAATTTGAGAACAAGCCTGAATAAAGAGAAATTTGAGAGTTTTGTCCAGTTTTTAAGTGATTTGAGTCAAATTGCTGAGCAATTATTGTATAGTCACCCCTAATTCCCTTTTTGATCATTGTATTCTGAATATGCCTTTTAAAGGCTAAATTATTTTCTTGGGATAGTTTGTATGTCTTAATTCTTGAAGACCAACTAGTTTATTTTATTCAATTGTCGTGAACACTTTGAGGTATTTGTTTTATTTTTAATTGAATTCAATACATTTTTCTAACAAATTGATTTGTTGAATTTCATGTTTACAAAATCTTTCTAGCCTATGCATCATTGATTGATTAAGTTGCAAATATTAGAATCGCATGGTTGAGGTCTAGACTTTTTCTGGCCAAGTTCATGTAGGTCCTAATATAATCTTTCCCAAATAATTCATGCAACAAGATATGACTTTCCGACTTGTTAAATGTCTCAACAATTGAACCATTTCTTAATGCTTTTCAGTTTTAACTTGGGTGTCGCTAAGAATGAAAAGTTTTTAAACTGAATTAGGGCTATTTTAGATTTTTATCAAAAATTGGCTAATTGGGCTATTAGAATTTCTAATAGGTTGAGGGGTTTACATAACTGGAAAAAAATGAACTAGTACATAAGGATAGAAAATAAAAAGCATACAAACTAATCCCAATATTTTTTCTCAATTTGATTCAAAACCTTTTTTTTCGGCACCTGCTCTTGTTTCTTTTCTCTATTTTTTTTAATTTCCCTCATCAAAACCAAAAGCATTAAAACCCCTTTTTTGGAATTCATAAATTTTGGGTATATGCCCTAGTTTATTGTATTCATATGTTTATTGTACTCATATGTTTCTCACTTAAATTCAACATTGTGATACTCCACTAGGAGGTTTAGTCCAAGTGGGAGTTTGTTGGATTTTATGTCCTAAAACTCGTTAAATTGATAAACATATTCTGTTTTGTTTGTTGATAAAATTGTTATTGAAATTGTAATCTTGAATCCAATAAACTAAGGTCCTGAGGCTATTTAATGTAGACTTGAACTTTATGTGATGACATAAAACATGGATCAAGTACGAGTATATAGTCTAAAATGGTCTGTAGTATAGGGATAAGATTGGGTGCCTTGTTCTAGGGACACTATGGGTGTGGCCCACTTTGTAGATAGTACAAACGATGTGATCCTGAATCGTTCACATAGAGATATGTAAGTGGGGGCATCCTATGCAATGAGTTTGTATAAGACTGGACCATGACTTAGCCACTTTTGCTTTATAACATCGTTTACTGTATAAAACTGACTAATTCAAATTTGATGACCTAGGTAACTTGATCTCAATCCTGAGCTAACTATGAACTCCTGTTTATTCAGGATTATCCTTAGATCTGCATGGATGAGAGCAGCTCAATAGTGCATGCGATCATCTTGTGTTATGTTGTTCCCAACACCCCTTTAGAGCTACTCGAGAGAGAGTCTAAAGAAATAACCTAAGACTTGAGAGATCTAGGTTAGAATCTAGACTCGAGAGAGCAAGATTAGATCTGCATAAGCAAGAGATAGAGACTTAAAGATAAGCTCTGTTTGCCAACATACATCGCATGCACCTTAGAGATTGGTTATGGTATTATGTGGTCGCCTTGTATGTGTGTATGTAATTCGTCATCGCATAAACAAGAATAGAGGCTTGTGTGTATGTCATTCATCATCGCATGAACAAGAATAGAGGCTTATAGATATATAATCGAAATACAGAAGACATTGTGGAATAAGAATAAAGAGCCTGGTAGCAATCTCTTGCTTTGCAAGGCTGTTACACTGCTCTTCTCTACTCTGCTCAAAAGATAATCTTGCTCTTGCAAGAGTCGACCCTCTCTTTGTTTTTCCATGCCTACTGAGTTCTCTCTTGAGCTGACCAGGGTGATCTTCCAGCGTCTCTTCCCTTCTCTCACTCCGCCTTCTAAGTAAAAGAAAAACTATGAACAAGGCTACTTTAATCTATGGAGAAAATTATCTAACTGAATGAAGTCCTTCACTGAAGGTGGCCACTGGTATTTATAGAGCTTCAAGGTGAAAGGCTTCTTCTCTCTTATGATTGCACTGATGGGATGACATTAATTCTCTTCTGATGCGCCGAATATTTTTCATTGTAAATTTGAGTGTACTTGCTACAGTAGTTCGCTAACGGCTTGTCAACTTAATTCGGAATCGACCATCATCAGCTTTCTGTCTCATTGTGATTTATTACACTTTTCACCTAGATTTGCCCACCAAGATGCGCTGGCTCTATGCGGCAAACTTCTTGAGCAGATATTCGTGAGTGAAAATGATCGCATAGGCTTGCATTAACGCAATCTTCTAATGCGCTCGACCATTGATTTCTTTGGATCGCATTTCCGCCTTGCGTCAACGCATTTTCTGCACAAGAATACACAAGTTAGCTATTTTAATGCGATGGACGCATGCGACAGCAATGTTGTGAACTTAATGCTTTTGGACGCAATAATGTATATTTTTATCATCGTAATCCTGCATTGTTTTGTAACTTAGCACTGCAATAACGTGCATTTCTGCCCGTTATCACTACTATCTTCCAGTGCCAGACTTCTGTGTCAGGGGGCATTGCAACAGTGGCAATGACTCAAATCCGAAGCATCGTGACACTCTGGGTAGCATTGCGACACTGCCTGTTCCTGGAGCTACTGCTTTTCAGCATCAAATGAGCGTTGGACTAAGGCTTGAGATGAGCGTTGTGATGCTGGCGCAGGGAAAAATCTTCCTTTTTCAACTAACTTGATTTAGTGCATTTAGACTCCAGTTTTTCTGCTCTTTTGGCTCGATTCTTTGTCTTTTCCACGTGTCGGCTCCATGGAGTCTCCTACAAAATAAGACAATAGAATCCAAGAATTACCCAAATATCAGAAGTTAAGGCTATAAAATTAGGTCTTTTGGAGAGCTGACAAACACCCCCAACTTAAGACTTGATCGTCCCGAGCAAGATAAAATTCAATCATGGATTTCAATAAGAGAATGCTCACTTTATTTAACGAATCCTTTCTCCAATCTCAACGGTCTATACGGTCGCATAATAAATCAAACCAAATAATCACTCAATTGAGACTTTTTATAAAAAGGTTACTTTTCAATCAAAACCAGTACAAACGAGAAAACTAAGATGAAAATTTATTTCGTTAATCGTAAATGGCCGAAAAAGTCTTATCCATCTCCCAATTCATCTTCCCTCTACTCTGGCTCGGTCATCAGCCTAAGACATACTGATATTGCTAATCAAAGATTAACACTATTAAGGAATGCCCAAAACTCACGCACACAAAATATAAAAGGCATTTATTTTACCTATAGGGCTAGCTTTCACACTCCACCACATGAATCTATCACTCTTTTCTCGCAGGCCCTAATAGAACACAACGAAGGTAGCTCTTTTCACCTCTATCCATGCACATATGCATACTATTTTTTTTTTTCCACACACTAGGCTATTTTTTTTTTCTTTTTCACTATCTAGTTTAACTCTCAGGCACTAAAAGTTACTCTGAAGCCAATAGGGGGCCTTTCGAGGTGATGACGAAAATCCAACATATATAATCCGTTTTTAAGATTTTAAATGATTTAAAACTGAAAAAATTAAACTTAGGTTCATTTTACATGGATCTCGTGAATAAATTGTTTATAAAAACCTTAAAATTTTGAAAATTATCCTTTTTAGAACAGGCAACTCATTAAGTGTGTCTTCAATAAATCATTGAAAGGAAACATCAAACAGAGCAAACAAAAATAGGCACACCATGACATAATTAATTTAATTTTTAAGTTTTAATCCTAAACATGCTTTGCGCACCCCTAATTTTAAAAATATGCATTGTCTTTAATGCTAAGGACAAAAAGAGAAAGGGAAAAAGGGAACAGAAAAACTCCCATGGATTTTTGGGCCTTGGCATATTCATTTTATACCTCAAGAGTCAAAATGCACAGCTACTATAAAGAAGGGTAAATGTAGTCAGCTGATATTAAATTAAAAATAGAAAGGAAAAATATAGAAAAGAAAAAGGAAAAAGAAGCAAATAAAATTCCTGGTTGCCTCTAGATGGCGCAATGTTTAACGTCTTCTGCTATACGCCTGGTGATACGGGCTCAAGTGATGGCAGGTGAAGCCAACAGGAAGGTTGCACTAACACAGTTGACCTTTGATGACTAAAATTAGGAGAACGCAATATGCGATGTATGTCTTAAGTTATGCATTTGTTCTCATGCGTTGATGGTCATGCGTTGGAATGAAAATATGTGTTACTCTTATATACAATGACCATGCGTTCCTGTCACAAGTTTTCTTGCATTCTCGCCAAGTATAACGAGAATGCAAGTTTCTCGGGTGATCCGAGGTCGAACTCAGGGGTTTGTAGCTAAAGGGTATACGGTGATGTGTTTGTGGCAGATAAATAGAAGAATAATGGGGGTGTATGCACTACTCCTACTCCTAAATAATAGACAAAGCAGTGGAAGTATGAATGAGAGGTAGAGACACGGCAACTACTGACGCGTAGTAAATGCATGGAAAATAGATAAAATGGTGAAGATGTCTTCATCGCAACCCTAAGTTTGACCGCAAGGGTAACCCCAGTCAACGCAAGCTATGCGATCATGCTACACACACTTGTGCCTAATTCTAGGAAGCATGCGATGTATATGCGATAATGTCGAGAGGCCTTATTCCTAAGTCTCTATTCCTGCTCATGTGCTCCCACACATAAACAAGATAACCACATACCACCATATCCTACTTCTGGATGCATGCAATATCCTATCCATAGGGTGCATACACTGTGTAATAGCAAACAAAGCTTATTCCTACGTTCCCCATTCTTGCTTATGCGATCCAATCCGCTCTCTCGAGTCTTAGATTTGGGTTTTAGACTACTTTGCCAAGTATGCCTAAATGATGAATGATGCGTTCATAAGATGGTAATCGCATAACCTGGCTGACGTAAGATTATTCCTATCTCTAGTGAACACTTGCTTACATTGCTTAATGCGATCATCCACTTACCCTCTCGAGTAGTTATCTGCTGCTGATTTTACTCATAGACAAGCATTGCGTCCACTTATAGACAAGCGTTGCCACAACTTCACACTAAGCAGATAAGGATTTCTCACAACAGTTGTGCAACGCACACCTCCCGGTGGTTTGCTATATGCTTCATATCCCTAATCCACATGATTAAGTATGTGATACTCTAGCAATCTTATTGATGCAATGAAAGTTAAGGATGCTAAGTAAATGAAGATGGAGATGGAATCAAAGGAAAATATAGAAATGCATTGATCACAAAATGTATTAATTCCTTAAGCCAAAATGTAATACAATACAACTATAAAGAAAGAAGAGAAATGGAGGGCCAGCTGGAAGCAATGTCTTGCTCCCAGAAGATGTGTGTCAAGGCTGCCGGTGGTGCCATGGATGGGTGGGTGAGCAGAATCTCTCGAGCTCTAATTCGGTGAAGGCTCTGATCATCACTCAGAATTGATGAAGTAGATGAAGAACTCTCAAGCTATCTTCTCATGCTTTGGTCTAGATCACAAGGATCCGCCCTAAGGCAGGGAGCCTCAGGCAAAAAAACTTGGATAAATTGAAATTCTGCTAAGCTGACAGCATTAATGGACCTGCTCTGAATCTAACAGTCACGGCGTGATGGTCCTTTTCTAAATCTCTGCTACTAATGGTGTGGTAGATGAAATGTCAACATCATCTTTTGATTCTTCCGAGGTATGCGTTCATGCT